>NC_044320.2:24249762-24417262 GCF_007474595.2 Lynx canadensis
AGTTTAAAAATGTTTCACTTCTAAAGTTGTGCATATATTTTACTCTTCTTATAATGGAAAGCCATTCTATTACCTCTTTTTATTCCCCAGTTGCTAAAATAAAATGACTTTGTGGAGCTCCATTTAAAAATGTTTGAGCTATCAAGTGAAATACAGGTTCTAAGACATAAGTAATCTTGCCCTCTGCTTGCAGTTGGCTGGGTTTTAAGAAACATTATGATAAAATTAAATCTTTGTATTTTAATAATTCCCAAACAGTAAAACTGGATGAATTTAATGCGTGCATATTTGAGGACTGAGTTACAATCATGAACAAACATGTGTGCTCCAGCAAATCTTATTTTATAATAAGAACATGTTTTCCACTGTGGTCTTTAGAATATGCTCACGTAATAGTGTGGAAATTAGTGAAAATTAATGTGTTGACAGTCTAGTTAGCTTCTTCAACCTGAGACAGATCTGACTTTTCCTTATAAACTATTTTCAATATATGTTTGAAAAGCATGGTAAAAGTTGAACAATAAACAAGGGTCACAGGTGTCTTGTCAAAGAAAACAAGGCATGTTATTTCTCACGCTAAACAATTTAAATTCATTTTCAGAGAAAATAAAGAATTTGAGTGAGAGGAGTCAGTTTTTGAATGAGTGTGCCAAAAGTCTATGCTATAGTTTCCTTGGCATGATATAAGTCTCTTCAAATGGCACATTTGTTTTGTCATTTATTCATCAAATAATTACGGGGCTTCTCTATGCAAGACTCAGTTTTGGGTGCTCACACAAATAAACAAAGTGGACCAAGAACCTTGGCTGTCCTGAAGTTTACATTCTAGAGGAAAAAAACTGACCAAAAAAGTAGCATAATTATCAACAAATTTATTATACTACAAGCTAATAATTCATAAGAAAATAATATATAGCAAAGCAGCCAGGGGAAGGGCTGGATGTGGGTAGCTGAAAGCAAACACTTTCTGGGGAAAGGAAAATCATAAAGTGTGTTGTGTAATTCCTAAAACAGCAATCAATATAAGGTGCTGGGGTTTTTTGTTTTGTTTTGTTTTGTTTTTTTGTTGTTGTTGTTGTTTTTCCATAGCCAGGATATGAGGATTCAGGAACGAAGGTTCCTAGTATGGCTGGAAATAGAACTGGAATAAGTGTGAGAATATGAGAGGAGGGCAGACTGACTGAAGTTTTGTAGAAGGTGGATGTGGGTAGAATCCAAATTGTGTTGGACCATTCAAGGTTTGGGTTTTATTCTATGTAAAACCAGAAACCATGGAAAGGTTTTGAGTACCTAAATGAAACAATGATATTTGAATATAAAGAAGGTCTTAAAAAAAAGGTTTATTTATTTATTTTAGAGTGAGCAGGGGAGGGGCAGAGAGAGAGAGGGAGAGAGAGAATCCCAGCAGGCTCTGTGTCAGCCCAGAGACCAACTGGCGTTCGATCTCATGTACCATGAAGCTCAGCTACCCAGGTGCCCCAAGAATGTCCTTTTAAATGTAGAATTAGGCTAAAATAGAACAAGTGAGAGGATTAAGGGACTATGGTAGTAGTGATGGAAAATGGTATCCGTGGCCTGGGATATGCTGCTGTTGGAGGGGGAGTTGGAGAAAAGCAAAGAGACCAAAAACAAAACAAAACAAAAGTCCTGAGGATGGGATGTTGTGGATGTGGGAAAAGCATGTGGAAATAACACTTGGTTCCAAGGTTTCCAGTTTGAAGGGTCAAGCAGATAAACATTGCAATTATTGAGATCAGACAGAGTGTGGGAGTGAGGGGTAATAAAAAGAGATAAAGATGTTGTGATTTGGTGTGGAAAACCAAGATAAATATTTAAGGTACATTTAGATGTAGATGAATGTGAGACCCTAAAATGGAGATGCCAATTACTTCGATGGATTAGAGATCTAGTAGAGATACAAATTAGGCTGTAATGTGGATAAGTACACTTTTACTTTTTAATCTAGGAGAGTGAACACAGAGCCAAAAATGACACTAAAAATATTCCTTCATCCTGCATTTCAAGTAGAGGATCTGAGCCTACAAAACAACGCAAAAGCTTTACTGAGATAAAGATGGACACCAAGAGGAAAAGAAAGTAAAGAAGAAAGAGGATAAAGAGGAAGAAGGAGAAAAAAATGAAAGATAATGCAAATGGCAGTTAAAGAAAGAACATTTCTGAAAAGGAGGGGGTAGTCTTTTGGGTTTCATACCCTTGAGAGACTGAATAGGATCTTTGGAAATCTACATATATCCTTGCTGTTTCATGGTACCTGACACAGATTATTGGTAATCTTAAAAAAAGTATTTTCAGTGGACCGGTTTGGAACCAGAAGCCAGACTGAGGTAGACTGAACTAGGTCTGGGAACTGAAGAAGTGGCACCATCTCATTAGACACTTTTTAAAGAAGCACGGTGATGTACAACAGAGAAATGCAATGGCAATTGGAGGAAAATACGGGACAAAGGAACAATAACATTTGAGCTCTTACTACAACTCTTTGCTACCTAACAAATTTTATGCATTGTACGTTTGACAGAGAAGAAGTATGATATTAAGTGTAAGGGCTTCAGAGTTAGACAACTGGGGCAGATCTCAAATATTTTAGTGGCTAGCTGTGTGATCTTGAACAAGGCACTTACCTACCTTAAAACTCAAGCACTTTACCATATACCTCTCATAGCTACCTCCTAGTTTCTTATGAGAATTAAATGAAATAATGCATGTGGAGCATTTAACACAATCCCTGATACACGGTAAATGCTCAATAAATTTCTCTTTTATTCCTCTTTACTCGTATTCTATTATAATTATTATCATTTTCTCCATTTTAACATGGCAACTAACTAGTCACACTAACATATAACCCAGGAAAAATTTTGAAGAGCCTGTGGTGAAAATTCACTTTTTATGATATTTTCAGAGAATAAGAAATAATTTTCTATGGTTTGTTTTTGTTTTTGCCTACAAATTCTTTTCCACATTCTCCACATTCTTAACCCTGGCATGCAGAATTTGGGACAATTGTTTTGAACACAGGATGGTTCAATCTTGAAATAAGGGTGAAGTAATTCTACAGATTACCACTAGAGGACAGAAGAGAGTCAGGCAACATCTAAGAGGAACTATTCAGGGACCAGTTGTCCTTGATGCTAGGACAGGCTTCTCTACTGTGGAAAACTCAGATATGAGAGCCAGAGAATTGTTTTGATTAAGCTCATTATTTTAAAGTTAAAGAATGTAGCAGAAATCCATCCCAGAGACACAGTTTGTTTGCATTTCAAAGGTATTAAGGGGTCAATTTTCATTTTACCACTCTGCTCCTTTACTTCTATTATAGCTCTCATGTAATTCTGCATTATATTATTTTTGTTTCCAGGCTTGTCACCAACCACCATTATATGTAAAATTTTTGAAGGCTGGGGCCATGTCTAACTTGGACAGTTCTTTAGCTTAGCAGACTCTCCAGGGATTCAATTTCAAAATTCATTATCATCAACCTAGACAGAGGCAACAGCAAGATATTCCTAGATTAATGATTAGGGAAGCAGAGAAACAGATGAGGGGCATTCACATTCCTCTCTACATTTGATGGGCTCAGGTGTGTTTTAAGCACAAGATCAGTGCCAGAAAATTCACTGAATGTGCCTTAAAGTATATTCTCTTGATGAAGAAGAAGGAAATATTTACTCAATGTGTAATGTGTATCAGTGTTACATGTTTTGATATGCTTTATTTCATTTATTAATCTCAACAATTTGGTTAGAGTTCTCACTTCATTTTACAAATGAGGAAACTGACACACAAAATGCAACTCGCCTAATGTCACAGAGCTCGTATATTTTTGGAGCTGTTAAAGAAAAATTCACCAGAAAAGATGAGAAAACAAAAATTGATTTTGTTCTGATACTATTGCCAGCACTAGGGGAAAAAGCACAGATCAAATTCCATCACACAAAGGTGATGCGAGAGTATATGGATCATGAAATTAAGAAAATAACTTTTTAAATGTCACAGGTTTTTTTTTATTAATCTAGACAATATGAAGCTTAATTTTTGTAATATCGTTTATTGATAAGAGAATCACAAAATTACCAGTATGAAAAATAAGCCAAAAATAAAGGAGACAAGAAAACTTATGAACAATCTTCAAAAATATCACCTCCAAACATATGAGCACAACTTTATAAACCATATCTCTCCCTTTTTGAAATTCATGGAAGTCTACATATTCATAGAAGGGAAATGGTTTCAGACTGCATATCCTGTACATATAATTCACCACTGATATTTTCATATAGGACCTTGAGTCATACATTAGACACTTTCTTCTCTCTTCAAATTACCCCCCCCACCATAATCTCCCCCATCATGGTTATCAAAGAACTCTGTACTAGCCAATTTTTCAATACATATTTGATTAATACTGATTTTAGTCAGTTCATGGCAAAGGTCTTCTAGAACAATAAAGGATGGTTTATATATTTTTTAGAGGTCAGATATGTACTCTTGCAAAGAGTTTTATTTTATTTTATTTTATTTTATTTTATTTTATTTTATTTATTTTACTGCCATAAAATCTGAGGTGTTACCTATGTGTTAAGGTAGACATTGTGACAAGCTATTCATGCTTGAAAGTAAATCATAAGATTGTTTCCAGCCAAATCAAGAATACTTCTCAAAATTAAACTTCAAATTCACTCTAGGAACTTAATTAGGACATAGTAGAAAACCTAGATATCTGTACTATGAGGCATGGAAAAGCTGTGTACTGGAAACAGGAACAGTACAGTTATTCTTTAAACTTCATGGAATCTATATAACAGTTGTAAGTATTAACTTATTTCCAGAATTATGGATTTCTTTTATTCAGAAAGATTTTCATGATCATGGAAGATGGGAAAATAAAATGAAAGAAAAAAAGAAAGGAAGGAAGAAATGAGGAAAGCGGAAGGAAGGAAGGAAGGAAGGAAGGAAGGAAGGAAGGAAGAAAGGAAGGGAAGGAAGGAAGGAAGGAAGGAAGGAAGGAAGGAAGGAAGGAAGGAAGGAAGGAAGGAAGATATTTTCATTGGTGGTGTGGAGAGACCTCTGCTGCACTGCAGTTTTCATTCTGTACTGTTTCTCCATCATTGTGTATTCTGTTACCTGGTTGTATTCATATTTAAGTATCAATTTAATAGCTCTGTAACATAGAGTATCCTCAAGTGTCTTGAAGAATATCTGTATTGCTGGATACTGAAGCTTTTTCTAAATTTCCACCTTCTAAATACTGTTGAAATGTGTATCTTGGTGCATGATGATGTTGGATATTGGGACTAATTTCCAAAAGTGAGAGGTATGGTTTATGAAGTTGTGTGCATATATTTGGAGGTGATATTTTGAAGATTATTCGTATGTTTTCTTGTCTCCATTATTCTTTGCTTATTTTTCATACTGGTAATTTTGTGATTCTCTTATCAATCAACTATATTACAAAAAGAAGCTTCATATTATCTAGATTAAAAAAAACTTGTGACATTTAAAAAGTTATTTTCTTAATTTCATGATCCATATACTCTCGCATCACCTTTGTGAGATGGGACTTGATCTGTGCTTTAGATCTGTGAGACAGATGGATAATGGACAGAGGGCCCTTGGAATAAAGTGTTAACTCTCTTACAAAATACTTATGGTTTTAATAGTCTGGATCCAACCTACCTTTACACTTTTGCTTCAGGGTTCCTAAAGCTCAGGAATAAAATTCATTCTTAATTGCATTTCCTTACCTATTTTGCCTAAAAAATGATTTGTTTGTATTTAATAATTTTACTAATAAGAATTATTAATTACCACATGTAATAAATTATATAATTATAAATAATTGTATGTCTTACATACTGAAATAATAAGTGAAAACTAAGGAATAAGAAGAGGTTACCAATCTAATGAAGAATATACAATATATATAAGAATATTATTTAATTTAGTAAATAAACACTAAGATATGTAGAGCCTATATATATATATATATACACATACATATATATACATATACATACATATATATACATACATATATATATATATACATATATTGTTCATGTTTTACCTATTATTTCTGTGAAGAACCTGAGCTGATAGGCTATTTGCATTCTTATTTTATTTTATGTTTACCTGGAGAAAGCATGAGCAAATTTTAATACTCTAAACCTCTCCAAATCACCTTTTTCTGATGTAGTAATTTATCAGAACTAATTTTGATAAGAATAGCAAAGCTAATACTAAGTGGCTAAATTTCCTTATCACCCATCACTGCTGTATGGCTCTAATACTCCTGCAGAGACTTTCTAACTTAGAACGGAGATAAATTGTGGGTATCTGGTACCTCTGCTTATTATGGGTTTCTATTCCTGAGTGCTCAACTCCATCTCTACTCTGTCTGGAATACAATCAAGGCTGATTACCAAACAATGGATACTCATTAAATGTTCTTCGTTTCCAGGCAACCACAGCTGTCAATCAGTGAAGCCTGAACAGAAGTTTTTCCAAATAATCTTTAATTTTTTTTTCTTTTAAATACATCCTCTTCTCTTCACAACCATTATTTTTTCAGCAACTCTTTAGGGCAGCACTAGATAGCTGTAACTGTCTCATAAGTCATGTTCTTCCCTTCAATCTTTTTCTTCTCATTCCCCTCTTCTTAAAATTAAGCATCCTTTTTTTTTTTTTTCAACGTTTATTTATTTTTGGGACAGAGAGAGACAGAGCATGAATTGGGGAGGGGCAGAGAGAGAGGGAGACACAGAATCGGAAACTGGCTCCAGGCTCTGAGCCATCAGCCCAGAGCCTGACGCGGGGCTCGAACTCCGGACCGCGAGATCGTGACCTGGCTGAAGTCGGATGCCCAACCGACTGCGCCACCCAGGCGCCCCTAAAATTAAGCATCCTTTTGATTACTGAATTTAGTATTTACATATATGTGTCTATATCAAATAGCCCTTATTCATATATTCTAATTATTTGTTAGTTATCACTATGACTAACTATAATCCTGATATCTTAAAGGCATGTACATTTTTATTGCATTCAAAATGCCTAAAATACCTGTCGTATAAGATGTACTCAACAATGATTGTTGCATTAGATGAATGAGGATGGGGATGGATAAATAATAAACTAAAATGCAAACTCTCTTATAGAGAATTTATGCTTCTTAATAATCTGATTCACATTGTGGGCAATTCTCCAGGCATTTTTCATGTTGCTGTATGGGCTTTCTGACCAAAAGGCACTGACCATCGTTTCAAGGAGGTTTGCATAGTAAACATTCTTCAACGCTAGAACTAGTATTTCCCTTTAGGTCAGTGGGAAGACTTTTCTCCTCTCCAAAGTCATTTTGGGGTAAGAAAGTCAAAGATGAGTTGTTTACATTCAAGAGTAAAGGTAAGGTTCTATTCTTCTTCCGGAGGAAAGAATGGACAGTTTACCAGCAGTCCTAATATAAGATCAGAATCAGATTGTAATTTCAGAATTCCTTTTCTGTACCTGTACCTACATGTGCAGGTCACATTTGGCCCTTCTCAAAGCACCAAAAGAATGGACAGGGGCTTGAGGATCTAGGGTAGTTTATTCGGGTTGCTGTTTTGGCCATAAGTAATGAATTGCATATGTCTCTAGTCCAGAGATCTTATGTCCTGCAACAAAGGTAAAATCTCAGATCCTTCAGGTTCTGAATCAACAGACTCACTCTAGCATTCTAACCTAATCTGCAACTATCATTTAATTTTAATTATTTAAGCATTATACACACAACTCAGGTAGACCATTTCCCTTTATACTAGCACATATAAAAATATGTTTCTAAGACTTAGTGTTCACAGTAAAATTAAGAGGATGATACAGAGATTTCCCAAGTACTCCTGATCCCACATTTGCATAGCTTTTCCCATTATTACATGACTCAACAGAATGGTACATTTTTTACCAAGAATTAATCCACATTGACACATCATAATCACTGAAAGCCTATAGTTTATCTTAGGATTCATTCTTGGTATTATACAATCTATGGGTTTGGACAAATGTGTAGTGATATGTACCTATCATTATGGTGTCATACAGACTAGTTTCATTGCCCTAAAAATCCTCTGTGTGGGAACCAAGGAATTTAACAAAAATCCCCTACCCCTGGACAAGCAGAGCAAGACTAACTCCATTTTGTGCTACACCCACCATCTCATGTATAACCCCCATATGACCTACTTATTGCTTAAGACACTCCCCCACCCTAGTCAGGCTGCTGAGCACATCCTTACTGGAAACCGGCTCATATAGGAATATGGAACCCCTAACCGCCAAAGAATGTAAACCCCGCATTTTGCCCACCAAACTTGCGTGCAAATTCTGACCAGAGTGGTAGGCTAGTTCAACCAGTTACTATAGGGTAAATTGTAATTCAATTGGCCACCTGCGTGTGGACTGACATGACTATGCAACTTTCTGTGTGTGTTACAATCTCATTGGCCACTGGCCCCTATAAAACTGCTATGCTTGTTAACCTAGGGGTCCAAGTCCCTGCTCCGCTGTGTCGGGTATACTTGGGCCCAAGCTCGAGCTTGCAAATAAACCCTTGTGCGTTTGCATCGGTAACGGCTCCTTGGTGGTCTCTCGGATTTGAAATCAGGGGCATTACACTCTGTGTTCTGCCTGTTCGTCACTCCACAGCCCTACCTCCCTGGAAACTTCTAATATCTTTACTGCATCCACAGTTTTGCCTTTTCCAGAACGATCCAGTTTACCTATTTCCTTGCAGGCATTTGGCATTTGTCATTGTTCCTACTTTTTAGTTTAGCCATTCGGATAGATGTATAGTGATATCTCATTTACTTTTAATTTTCTGTTACCTAATCAGTAATTTTCTGTGCTTATTTGCCATCTCTATATACTTCAGTGAAATGTTTGTTCATATCTTCTGCCCACTTTTATGTGAAGTATTTGTTTACTGCTGTTGACGTTGAGACTTTATGGTGTTTTCAATAGTAGACATTGGTTTCACATGTGATTTGCCTATATTTTCTCCTAGTCTCTGCATACCTAGAAAACTCTCACTTGATTATGTGGCTAAATTTTGTGGTATATTATTACTTGTATATAGTACTTGATCCAATTTGCCAATATTATGTTGAGAAAATAAAATGTTGAGAAAAAATGAGAAGATTACGAGAGATGTAGGTCTATTTTTCCTGTGGTGTGTATGTGCTTTGTTTTTTTTGTTTTTGGCCTTAGAGTAATACTAGTCTCACTAAATGGGCTGGAAACTATTTCCTCCTCTTCTATTTTCTGTCTGAGATTGCTTAATATCAGTGTTAATTCTTTCTTAATTTTTTTTGGTGCAATTCTCCAATGAAGCAGTTTAAGCTTGGAGATTTTTTTTTTATCAAAAGCTTTTTAATTAAAAAATTAATTCTTGTTGTGCTTATTAGACTATACAGTTGTCTATTTCACCTTACTGGGTTTTGGCAGTTTGTGGCTATTATTAAAGTGGTCTGTGTTTTCTGAGTTTTTGCATGCATGAGCATAAAGTGATTCATAGCATTATCTTATCCTTTTAAGTTTTTTTTACATTTATTTTTTTTTTTTGAGAGACAGAGAGAAACATAGCACAAGGGAAGGAGGGGCAGAGAGAGAATGAGACACAGAATCTGAAGCAGGTTCCAGGCTCTGAGCTGCCAGCACAGGCAACCCACAAGCCGTGGGATCATGAGCTGAGCTGAAGTCTGACGCTTAACCAACTGAGCCACTCAGGTGCCCCTTATCTTATCCTTTTAATGGTTAAACTGTATGTAATATCCCTTTCATTTATTTTTTATTGAGTCTGTGCCATGTTTTCCTCAATGGGAAACAACGTGTGCCACATTTTTGATATGAACTATCTTCAATAATATCCATATTCTTAACCCCCAAACACTTCAAAGATGCCATTAAAAGGTCACTTTTTATGTGACCTCCTTTTCCAGTTGTCAGATTTCTTCCTCTATTTTTTTACCCTTCTGATGCATTTTGCTGTCAAACTTCAACTCAACAGAGGAACATCAGAAAAATCTATTGGTCAGGCAAAACTAAGTTTATTAGACTTACTGTAGTAAAGGAGAATACCATTGACTGAGTGATACTAGTGGCTATAAGAGGATTAAAAACAGTTTTCCCAATTTCACTGGTTTCACGTTGTGCCTTAGAACTTTTTGTCTTTTTTTTCCCCCTGCTCCTTGCTTTTTTCTGAATATCAACCCTTACTTTGGACCTTGAAAATTTTTAAGCCTTGCACAAACAGTTCTCAGAAGGTTGTTCTGACAGTTACCTGCACCCACAATCCCTAATAGTAGGCATGGAACCCCACAACGATTTCCATATTTTCCGACCATAGGTTTTACAGCAATTAGAGATGAACAGACGTTCCAGCTCAGCCAAACCACAAGGACACACTTCTCTCCTCTCCTCACCCTATAAAACTCCAGTATTGCTTAGCTCAGGAAGGTATTTGGTCTTTAACTGCTCCCTGATGCATATCAGCTGAATAAAGTTTTTGATCTGAAGGGAAGCAAAACATGCCCCCAAATATGCCATTTTGGCATATTGATTATTTTGGATTAAAATCACTTAAGAAGCAGCCAGTGCAAGAAGGACACTGTGACCCTCCTTTGTCCCCTGAAAGCAGGTCATAAATCTTCCACGTGAATCTACCAACATTTTTTCATTGTGTTTTGTTTTTAAACAGACAATATATTTTTCATAAGATGTTATTAATCATTACTAATCTATTTGTTGATTCTGCATATATATTTTGAATTTACCAGTTATATTTTATATTCTAAGTTAAACATAAGAAATGTAAGGCACTGTTTGTGAACTTTAGACATGTAATGAATGTTGTGGTTTTTTTTTAAGTTTTCTTTCAAGCTCTTATTTAAATTCAAGTTAGTTAACATACAGTGTAGTACTGGTTTCAGGAGTAGAACCCAGTGATTCATCACTTACATATAACACCCAGTGCTCACCACAGGTGCCCTCCTTAACACCCACCTCCCCTCCAGCAACCCTCAGTTTGTTTTCTATAGTTAAGAGTCTTTTATGGTTTACCTCCTTCTCTGTTTTTATCCTGTTCTATTTTTCCCTCTATTTTTATCCTGTTCACTTCCCCTATGTTCATCTCTTTTGTTTCTTAAATTCCATATATGAGTGAAATCATATGATATTTGTCTGACTTATTTCGCTTAGCATAATACACTCAGTTCCATCCACGTCATTGCAAATGGCAAGACTGCTAGTTCATTTTTATAAATGCTTTTTGAGTACCATTATCTGTCAAGCCATGTCGGGTCCTGAGACAGGCATTGTAGGTAAGATAGGGACCTAATTTTTAGAAGCAAATGATAGCAACATAAGTAAGTAATTTCTGTAAAATGTGACTCTGGCTGTGAATCCTGTGCTCCAGAAATCCCAAGTAGGGTTTCATCAACTGTTCTGGATGATTAGAAGGCAGATGGAAAAAATTCTGACTGCTTTACATCAATAAACATTTTTAGAATGTTCTCCGTAAATGGAGTGTCCCCAGAATAAACTGGGGCAATATACTGTGCTCTTCCTCCCATGTTCTCCAATCACAACATTCACAGCTTATTTCAGGTAAAACGTTGGGTGAGGAATTGGAAGAAAGATAATACTGATGGTGGAAAAAACCAATATTCTTCATATATTACTTTTCCTATATTTTCTATACTGTGGGTACAGCCACTGTGCCTTAATCAGGTTAATCAGAGCTGTTCCTATCCTGATTAATAGTCAAGCTAGACAGTCCATTAACCTCTTCATGAGATTCTTGTGACATTACATCATATCAATCCCTGCTATTTTAAATGTCCTTTGGGGATCATCCTTGAAGTTTGAAATTTGTTATTAAAAGTTTCCAAAATGGGTTCAAATAGTTCAACAAAAAATGTAGTCCTTAATCTATTTTTCTTCCAAATTTACCTGCATCCATTTTGCTTATTATAGTTCACCGGAGGTTCGGAAATGAGACCAGAGGGCAGTATGAATGTACTCAATAATAAAATTCCAACAAGTCTGAATATAGATATTCCCATTATTAATTTTCCAAGAATAAATTAAATCACCAAAACTAAATCCTTGCAAAGTTAAAAACCCAAAGCAATTAAAGGAAAAAGTGCATTTTCTCTGATGTTAATTCCACTCAGTCTCTGTTAGAGGAATTTTCATTGAAAAGCCT
The DNA here is from genome assembly GCF_007474595.2 of Lynx canadensis. Taxonomy (NCBI): domain Eukaryota; kingdom Metazoa; phylum Chordata; class Mammalia; order Carnivora; family Felidae; genus Lynx; species Lynx canadensis. The sequence continues at coordinate 24,262,025 of NC_044320.2, forward strand.
GTGTAAAGTTGGGATTCTTGGAACAGGTGAAGCTTGGATCATTTTCACTCTGTTTAAGAGTGAGGTTATTTCAGGACCTCAGGAACTGAATTAGTGAATGTTTCTGTTTCTCTTGTGCCCCACTTTTAAGGGGTTCTATGGATTAATAAGCTATTTGAAGTTATGATATTGGTCCAATGCAAAGTTTAGATATCAAGCCAAACTCTAGGGTCTACAACAGTTACACCAAATAAATTTATTTTCTCATGATGCAATGTTGAGTCTAATAGAAGAACATTTGCCAAAGACCATAAAAATAATTATTTTATAAAAGAGAAGATGAGATAGCCTGGGACAATTAGCTTAGTTTCAGTCTACCATTAAAACATTAATAGAAGAGAGCTGTCCAGAGAGTAAGAACTTTGAACTTAAAATAAATTAGGGGACATCCTTAGCATGAGATTAATCAGGGACACCTTACTTTTACCAAATGGGGAAGAGTCGTCACTTTTTTTTTATTATCTTCTCACAGAGAATGGAAAGTGAAATAGTCCTGTCCTCTTGCCAGACTGTGAAATTAAAAAAAAAAAATGTATACCCTCAATCTTATGAGAAGTCTTTTTAAAAAAATTTTTCGGATATCAAAGCCTCTTAATTTCTATTTCACCTTTGAGACCCATGTGTCTTACAATCCACTGGGAAACTGTATGTGCACAAAGTGCCCTTCACTTTGTTATGAGCATATGTTTTTAATCCAGAGGCAAGGCGATTACTACACTGGACAGTAACACTTCCAAGGGAAAATTATCCCTTAGTTTCCTCATCGGATCTTATGAAGAATCACCCTTAGAAGACCACTAACCCACCAGCTGTGGAGAACTAAAAGCAGTGACATATGATTCTCAATAAATGTCAGTTATTGATATCTCTACTCTTGAGTGGCAGTTGATTTTTTTTCTTTTTTTTTTCTTTTTCCCTGCTAAAGTTTACAGCAATGATTTATACCTCTTGGGTCCCATGGTCTTCTATAATTCCTTTTGTTTATCGGCATGCCTGATGTGAGAATTGAACAGTTAAGCCCAATTCTTCAATTAATCCTACTCTTAAATTGGTCCCTTGTCCTATCTACTTGACAGGAAAATTCAGTTCAAGCAAGAAAAAATACATCCTACCTTCTAATGTCCTAAAAAGCCAGTATAAGTAGATGAGAAAATTCAATTGTCCATGGAAAACAGATGAAGCCTAGCTTTTCAGCTGGTCTTTCTTTGATTCCCAATGACATTTTGTTTTAATAGTTTAATCGCTGAGGGAAAAATGACAGGTATAACAAATATTAACACACATGAAAGAAGTATTTACAATGAAAAGATGATAATCCTAAGACATCATAATTTTGCCTTAACTATAAGTAAAGAAAGGTAATTTTGGATGCTGTTAGACACATGATACATATTAAAAATATTAAGAGAAAAGAGAAGATTGTGGATACAAGTAGTTTTGAAAATGCAAAGCCTAAACTGTATTTTGCACCCTAAAAAAGGTGAATTTTAAAAATAATATGAACTCAATTACTACTAAGATGTTAAAATATAGCATTAGTTAAAGGTCACTTATGTTGTCTTCAATGTATTAGGCAGCATGTCACATTAAAAGTGAGTTTCTGGCCTGCTTGTTTCGTCTTTCCTATGATATGCTGCCTTTTAAAATTTATGGGGATAGCCTAAAATATATAACTCTTTAGCTCAAGATTACACTTAGAATAGGAAAACTATTTTACTTATTAAAAAATACCGCTGTCATCTTATGGGGAAATCTCATAAAATCTGAAACACAAGGCATTGTAAATTATAAGTAGTTTTATTAGATTCATTTATGTATATTTCATATGCATATGAACAAATATATATGTATGCACACACGCTCATTACTTATATGTAGACTAACATGTATTTTGTAGACTATCCAGTCAGTCCAGGAAAAGTTTTGCCTCTTTTTTTTTTATTGAATATATGGATCATTAGCAATACATGAAATCTTTCACCTATTAATTATAATAGATATTTATATACTACATATCTACTATATAACATAATATATAATACACTGTATGGTATATGCTATTATATACAGTATTATACTACACATAATATGTAATATAGTACATACTAAATTTAACTTAAAATACTATTATTTGTATATAGTTAATATTGAAATTAATATTAATATAATTAAGCCTTGAATTATTTATAATTTTTCTTTCATTATTTTTTTAATTCCCACTGCTTCTTATCTAGGACCTTTATTAATTGCAAAAACATGTTTCATAGTAGTAATAATCAATACAAGTATTGAACATACACTGCATTGGCAATCTTCTTAGTGCTTTGTATGAACTATCTCATTTGTCCTCCTCACCATGCCAGGAGGCAGGCACGGTTATTCCCATTTTGCAAGTGAGAAATCTGAGCACTGAGAGATCAAGTAAGTGAATATATAAAGTCCCTCAGCAAGTGAGAACTGGAATTTGAATTTGGATGACCCATCTTCAAACATGATGCTCATAGATGCTGTATTGTATGAGGTTAGTGTGTGAGTTCCCCAGAAATACACAGGATATTGCATAACTATTTATAATTTGCTTTCACGTTTAGGAAACTATGTTCTCTGTCCCAGACTGATGGCAATCAACTATATCTGCTGAGTCCTTTCTAGAGATGGGAGTCATACAAGCAAGTGAATTGCATCTTAAGATTCAGTGTCTTCTCTAAAACAGGTGATATTCTCCCAATGTAGTTTATTTATGGGATTTGAAGTCACACTATGTAAAACACTTGATAGAATTTCAAACTCTATATAATTATGAGTTATCATTAATAACAATGAAATATGTCTAAAAAAATTAAAATATTAATTTTCCATGGTATATGAAGTCTTCTGTTTGGCTAATTAGCTAAATAATACATTTTCTGTTTTCTTCCTAAATATATTTACTTTTAAGACTTAGGAAAATAAATATGAAAAGCTTTGCATGCATTGACCGAAAAAATAATATATATAGGAATAAACTTAACCAAGTTTATTGGTATTTATTCCAGTCTTAACCAACTCTGAAAGCTACAAAACAAATATTGAAAAAAACTCACAAATATTGTTAAAATGTCCATAATACCTAAAGCAATCTACAGATTTACCACCATCCCTATAAAAATACCAAAGGCATCTTTCACCTTATTAGAATAAATAATCTTAAAATTTGTATAGGACCACAAAGGACCCTGAATACCCAAAGCAATATTGAAAAAGAAGAACAAACCTGGAGGTATCACAATCCCAGACTTCAAGATACACTCCAAAACTGTAATAATCAAAAAAGTATGGTACTGGCACAAAAATACACCCTTAGATCAATAGAATAGAGTAGATAGCCCAGAAAAAAGCCCCATGATTATATGGTCAATTAATCTTCTACAAAGGAGGCAAGAAAATACAATGGGAAAAAGACAGTCACTTCAACAAATGATGCTGGTAAAACTTGTCAGCTACAAGCAAAAGAATGAAACTTGACCACTTTCTTATACTATACACACACAAAAATATACTCAAAATGGGTTAGGAATCTAAAAGTGAGACATGAAACCATAAACAGACTAGAAGAGAGCAAGGCAGTAATCTCTTTGACATCACTGTAACAACATTTTTCTAGATATGTTTCTTGACGCAAGGGAAGCAAAAGCAAAAAAACAAAAACAAAAACAAAAAAAAGTGGGACTACATCAAAATAAAAAGCTTCTGCACAGCAGAGGAAACAATTAGCAAAACTAAAAGACAACTTACTGAATAGAAGAAGATATTTGCAAATGAAATTTCGAATAAAGGGTTAGTACCCAAAATGTATAAAGAACTCATACAACTCAACACGAAATAAATAAATAAATAAATAATCCAATTAAATATGGGCAGAAGACATGAACAGGCATTTGTCCGCAGAAGACAAAAAGATAGTCAACAGACATATGAAAAGGTGCTCAACGTTACTCGTCACTGGGAAAATGCAAATGAAAACCAATGGGATATCACCTCACACCTGTCAGAATGGCTAAAAACAACACAAGAAACCATAGGTGTTAGTGAGAATGTGGAGAAAAAGGGACAATTGTACATTTTTGGTGGGAAAGCAAACTGGTGCAGCCACTGTAGAAGACAATATGGAGGTTCATAAAAAAGTTAAAAAATAGAATTATCATATGATTTGGTAATTCCACTAATGGGTATTTACTGTAAGAATACAAAACACTAATTCAAAAAGCTACATTCTCCTCTATGTTTAGTAAAATATTATTTACAATAGACAAATTATGGAAGCTGCCCAAAGTGTCCACTGACAGGTGAATGGATACAGTGGAGGTGATATATATATATATATATATATATATATATATATATATGATTCAGCCATAAAAATGAATGAAATCTTGCCTTTTACAGCAAAATGGATGGACCTAGAGAGTATAATACTAAGTGAAATAAGTCACTAAGAGAAAGACAAGTGCCATGTGATTTCACCCAAATGTGGAATTTAAGAAATCAAACAAATGAACAAAGAAAATAAAAAGAGAAAATTTAAAAAAAAAAGAAAAGAGACTCTTAACTATAAAGAACAAACTGATGGTTATCAGAGGGGATATGGGTGGGGAGATGGGTAAAATAGGTGAAGGGGATTAACTACAATTTACCATGATGAGCACTGAGTAACGCATTGAATTGTTGATTCATATTGTACACCTGAAACTAATATAACAGTATATGTTAACTATACTGCAATTAAACACACACACACACACACACACACACACACACACTTTAGGGGCACCTGGGTGGCTCAGTATTAAGCGTATGACTCTTGATTTCAGCTCAGGTCATGATCTCACTTTTCCTGAGCTTGAACCCCATGTCAAGTTGACAGCACACAGCCTGTTTGGGGTTCTCTCTCTCCCTCTATTTCTGTCCCTCTACTCTCCCTCTTTCTCTCTCTCTCTCAAAATAAATAAATGAACATTAAAAAAACTTTGTACACATTGATTATTTACAAGACTAATTTGAAACATTTAAAAATAATGAATATAAATGATTGGCCAAAAGTCAGGGATTTCATTGTTTTTGTTGGCCCTATTTAAATAATCGATCATATTTATAGGATGATAAATGAGATATTCAAAAATTTCAGAGCAGACTTTCTTCAAAATAAAGTTTCCCAACAAAGCTTAAATAGTTTTCTAGTTCTGATGAAACTACATAGGGCTCACATATTAACTCCTTTGGTTTATTGGCTCTTTTCTGGTAAGGTATCCTTGGATTCACTGACATATGAAAAAAAATGCCTTAAATTAGCTCTGTAGATGTGAACTGGCCACCACTTGCTTTTGGAAAAAGTGACTTTCCTTTTTTCCGTCTTTAACCCCAAACAATTGCCAGTGTTGACTTCAAATCATTCATTACATTTATTTATTCACACAGACTGAGAAATGAGCTTACCTTAGTTCCTATACTACTAAGTGGCAAGAATGAAACATTTGTAGTGACAAAACTATGTATAAGGCTTTGAAGAATATATTACGCATTCATCTCATCTAATTTATAATGACTGATGCAAATTATCTCAGGTAGAAAATAATCTGCTTCATGTTACCATGCTGTAGGAGTGACAGTTTAAGTCCATCTTTTTTTCTCCCAATTAAGAAAAAATTATCATAGGGAAAATGGTGACTAGCTTTAGACTATTGTTTTGCCATAGACACTTAAGGGTACTTTGACACAATGGGTGCTCTGTGCTAGAAATCGTACACTGTGTTCACAGATTAATATGTCATTATATTCCTAAACCTCAATGATCTCACCCCTATTGAAATGTCATGCATGCCTGTCTAAACTAAGTCTATCAGTATAATCAGAGAAAATTTTACTTGAAAGCATTTGACTTCTTGATAGATTGTCTTCAGAAATGAGAAATCCTTTGTACTGCAAATGTGAGTTAATTTTTAATGCCATTACACTTATATTCCTTTTGCTTATACAATAAGAATGAATATCCCTTAGGCAAGGCATTCCAGTAACTTTAGGGAAAAGAAGGTTACAGCAAGATGAGCTTAAAACTTAGAGTAGATTGAGAGTATACTGATACTTATTAGGAAAAAAATAATTATAAAAATAATGTGAAGTTTTAACTTGACTATCACTGCTTGTTATCTTAATCATGATGTCTGATCTGTACAGTCTTTTATTCACAAACAAGACACTAAGCAATATTTATCAAACTAGGATACACATTGGAATCACCAGGGGAACTTTAAAAGCAAAAACAACTAATGCTTGGGTCGCAGCACTAAGCGTTCTAATTTAGTTCTTGTGGTGTGTCATTTTAAATATCATGAAGTTTATAATGTAAGTGATTCTTTTTTTTTAATTTTTTTTAACGTTTATTTTTGAGACAGAGAGAGACACAGCATGGACAGGGGAGGGGCAGAGAGAGAGGGAGACACAGAATCGGAAGCAGGCTCCAGGCTCTGAGCCATCAGCCCAGAGCCCCACACGGGCTCGAACTCGCGGACCGCGAGATCGTGACCTGAGCTGAAGTCGGACGCTCAACCGACTGAGCCACCCAGGCGCCCCTATAATGTAAGTGATTCTAACTCACAGAACTCTAACTCTTAATGCACATGTACTTTTATATACAATATGTATATTATTGTACAGTATATTATAATAATAAAATGAATAGAAGAGTAAAATATATCAGGAAAATATATAAGGTTTGGTAACAAGGTTGCCAAATACCAAAACCTCTAAATGTGTTCGGCGCCTCTACCTATGCTTCTTTTCCCAAATCTTAAGTCAAACTCTGAAATCCCAAAACTATTATACTTCCCATATCATGTATTACACTCTTTTGTATGTTTTAACTATTTGTACCCCCATGTAATCTCCTACTATACTATGAAAGACTTAAAGACAGGCAAGTATTGTCTTACTTTTGGTGTTGCTATTTTTTTTTCATGCTTTTTTACTTTTAGCACCTAGTGGAATCACATGACATGTGGTAGGTTCTGAATAAATATGTGTTGAATTAATCCTTAGTAGATTCTCTGAAGTCCTTGTTATTAATACTAACCCTGTACATTGTTATATGCATTATATCTCACACACAATACAGGTAATTGAGGATAATCTAGCTTGCTATTGATTGTGAGCTTCTTGAAAGTGAGTATGTTAAAAAATGTCTTATACAAATGAGCCTGGGTGGCTCAGTTGGTTAAGTGTCTGACTTTAGCTCAGGTCATGATCTCAAGGCTTGTGATTTTTGAGCCTCCCGTTGGGCTCTGTGCTGACAGCTCAGAGCCTGGAGCCTGTTTGGGATTCTGTTTCTCCCTTCTTCTTTGCCCCTCCCCTGCTCGTGCTCAGCCTGTCTGTCTGTCTGTCTCTCTCTCTCAAAAATAAATAAACATTAATAAAATTAAAAAAAAAGAAGTGATTTATAGTGGGGAAGGGCAAATTCAAGGCATTTATTAGATCATCACCATCTGTCAATGTAATCAGTTTTGAAGACACTGATAAAGATAGCAGAGATCAAGTTGATGTAATTGCAAGATCTTTTTTTAAATTACGTTATTTATACACTTTATCATCTAATTAATACATATATAAAATTCTATAAATGATATTTAGTTAAATCCCAAATAAATATTGAATTACATTGTGGAACATTCATTTGCTTTCAATAATTAACTGTATATTGCTCATTACTGAGTAACTACAGAATCAGCAATTTTTTTTTCCTCAAAATTCTACTCAGCAAGGCAATTTACATCTTTAGTATATAAAAGTGAATATTCACATATATTGAGATAAAATAGGAAATGCCCAGTAGACTGAAATAACACAATATGCTCATGAACAAACTTGAGAATAATTTATCAAATAATCATTTCTCATGGTTTGAATTCTTTAGATATTCATGTTGAATTTATCTCATTTCATGGTCTAATGACAAAACCTTTGCATTTCTTGCCGTTATCTGCTGATTTCAACCTCAATAAGTTTTCTGTTTAAACACACTATGAATTGATAAACACTCTCTTTTCTGATCATGCTGAACATATTGAGTCATCAAAATGAATGCCTTTGTTTCATGAAGGCACTTACAGAGCAAACCAAAAGCATCTTGAACATCTATTTTTCACACTTTTTGCTGAAGTGTTTTAACCTTTTTGAATAATATATTCTTAAAAACACAAAGATAATCCTTATTATTTCCCTCTACATCCATAGTTCTTCCTTATTGTCTTCATCCATTAGAAGATAAAATAAAAATGTTTGAGTTGATCTTCAATATACAGAAGGGTGATTATGACGTATATAACACACTCCTGATTAAAACAAAATAAATTATATTTTTTTACAGTTTTATCTTTGACATAATGTCTTCTTGTTAACATAATTTATATGTAAAATACCAATTCACTTTACTTATGGTATACTATAAATAGTCCTCACTTTGCCGGGTTGTGGGATATATAGATTTCAGCTCTCATAATTTAATTAATACCAGTCAGCTAACAACACAACTCAAAATCCACATTTTGATCTGGACTTCCCCCTTTTCCCATTATTATGATCTTTCTCCTCATCATCAACGGGAAGTGAATTAGGCAAAACATATTTTTCCATCACTGAGAAACACATTTTGCAGTCATCTTTAGTCTGTTAATAATGTGAATTTTATTTATTGATATTTAAATTTTAAACCAGACTTGCTTTCTTGGCATAAACTTAATTTCATGGTTATATATTATCCTTGTTTGTATATCACTGCATTTGGATCACTAATATTGTCAGAATTCTCATTTGTGGGGTGCCTGGGTGGCTCGTTGGTTAAATGTCCAACTCTTGATTTCAGCTCAGGTCATTTCATGGTTTGTGGGGTTGAGCCCCACATCAGGGGCTTTGCCCCTCCCCTGCTCATGCTCTCTCAAAATAAATAACTAAAAAAAAAAAAAAAAAAAAAGAAAGAAAGAAAAAAGAATTCTCATCTGTTTTCATGAAACAATCTTTAACATACCTTTCTTGGAATATCCTTGTTTTTGCTATAAAGGATATGGCACCCCCATAAAATGTGCAGGGGATTCTTTCCTTTTCCATTATTTGGTATAATGAATTAGAGGTCATAATATTGCAGGGGTTTGTCAATTTTATCTAAATACAATATTGTTCAAATACCCATTATTATATCCTAGGTATTGTAATGTACCTAGGATTCATAGTGATGGCATTTAATTCATTCCCTATACCATTAATGTGTGCTTTCTTTCTTGTGTATTTCTCAATCATGCTAGAAGATCATGCGTTTTATTAGTCTTTTAAGTACCAATTTTTAATTTTTTTGCATTGCTCTATTGTATGTTCATTTTCTAATTCATTAATCCTTATCTTTTCACTTTCTATCACTTATATAGCATTGATTTATAATATCTTTTTATCTTTTTGATATATAGATATACTTAAATAATTGATTTCAGATTTTCTTTTTGTAATAGATGCATTTAGATTTTAAAAATCTCTTCAAGGATGGCTTTTGCTGAATCCCAGAAGTTTTAATATGTTACAATGTTAATATGTTACAATTTAATAAGTTACAATGTTTACAAATTTGAGTTGTGATTTTTGCTTTGACCCAGTGGTGACATTAAAATGTGTTGCTGAATTTCCAAACATCTAGTATTTGAGTAACTTAAAAAAAAGAACTTTTTAAGTTTATTTATTTATTTATTTGTGTGTGTGTGTGTGTGTGTGTGTGAGAGAGAGAGAGAGAGAGAGAGAGTGCACAAGTGGGGGAGGGACAGAGAGAGAGAGAGAAAGAGAGAGAGGGAAAGAGAGAGAATCCCAAGCAGGCTTCATGCTACCAGCACAGAGCCTGATGCAGGCCTGGAACCCACAAAACCATGGGATCGTGACCTAAGCTGAAACCAAGAGTCAGATGCTTAATTCACTGAGCCACCCAGGTGCTCCTATGAATAACTTTTTAAACTTGAAAACTGTTGAGCTTATATTGAGTCTGTTTCTCTATCTTTTTTTATTGTTTTTGTTTTTGTTGTTGTTACAGTGCATTTATTTATTTATTTATTTTCAGATTTCACATATAAGTGAAATCACATGGTATTTGTCTTTCTTTTGTATTTTATAATGTTTATAATTGTTGTAATGTTTATAATTGTTGAATCACTATGTTGTACCCTGAAACTAATTTAAATTCTGTGTCGACTATACTTCAGTTGAAACATTTAAAAAACTATTTGAAAATGCTATTGGGATCAAACAACTTGAAAGTTGAAATGTGCTTTTGGAATCAGTAACGGGAGAATTATCAGTGAATAGCAAGCACTATTTTAATAGCATCACAGTGTACCGTAGAATAAGTGGTAAATAAGTGTGGAGATGGCATGTGCCAAAATACTATTTGGAAATGGCCTGGTGAAAGAGAATGATTGGGAAACTGAGGGACATGAGACCTCATAGTTCCGGTAAAATTGCTTATTTTGGTGTCAAAATCAACTAGGATCGACCAGGTGTGATATCCACAACAATTTAAGGTGTCAGAAATCCAGAGACTAGAGAGTGATGCTGCTGGATGACATCAACCTGAATTTAGCGATGGATTTACAAGAAGGTGGACAAGTAACGATGTGTATACGGTGTGGGATGGAGTAAAAAGGCCACTGACCTAATCTCTAACCTGTGACGCACAGGTTGTAAGGAAAATAAACAACCTCCACTTGTGAAGGATGCATGAGAATGATTATCTTCAGTTTTTCTTTTTCTTCCTTTCTTTTTTCCTCATGAGTTGCAATCAACTACATTAGACACAGAATGTCAATAGAAAATCACACTTAAGAGCAGAGGTATGATGCCCCAAATCTCACAAATAGCATGAACCTCCCCAATTTTGCCAGGTTCACATCCCAATTTCCTCATGTATAAATGGAGAAAATAAAAGCAGCCAATTTCTTGGTCGTGGAGTTTAATATATTTGTAGTGTTTGCACAGCCTCTGGCACATAGTAAGTGTTATATACGTGATAGCTATTACTGAATATATTTGAAAAATTTAGCAAATTACCATGAAACACATGCCTATCGGAAGGAAGTAGTGATTGTCTCTTTAGCAGGAAGACACGTGTTATTTTACTCCACGAATAGAAGACATGTACTGGAAAGAAATATTAATTAGGAGACTAAGTTTTTCCAAGTTTTTTTTTTTTTATCAACATTTACAAGTTTGGAAACAAGTGGAAGTAAACATTAGTTGGATCTGAATGTCCAACTCTAACCAGTAGGAAGAAATTTCCCATATGATACAGAATTAGAACAAAAATATTGCCATTAAGAGAAAATTAACATTTAAGATAATGAAACATGGAGGTGATTGAACATATGAATTTGGGGGAGAATACAGAGTCCATAACAGAATGGGAGTACAAAAATGAATAAGAAAGGTTTATGTACATATGGAGAATCATTGTAGGGCTTGTCTAATTAGCTATCAAGAAAGTTAATACACAGAGGTAATGATAGCAATAATTTAACCAAGTAATGATCATCAGTACTCATAAATGATGAAATGACAAATAAGTGAATTTTCACAAAATGAATGATTACAATTCCCTTGTATATGTGAATAATACAATATTTTAAACATCTGGAGTTCTTTAGAGAATATATACTTTAACAATAACAATTGTATCTGAAAGTTTCTTAGCATTAAATACTTCTGTGTTACTAAGTGAACTTAATTGCATACCTAAATTTTTCCCTTAAATGACTTTGCCTAAGAACTAAGTGACCTTGGGTGACTTTGCATTACTTTCCTGTGCCTCCGAGTAATCGGAAACCTGAGAGAGCAGATGGTGTAAACATATCAGCTGTTAACCAGGCATATCCTTGTCTCACCTGGCCTCTTTCCCCTCCCCCCACAGAACAATGCTCTCTGGTGTCAAGCCTTGCTGTCACACATCTCCCTTCTGAGCGCTTTGTCCTCCACTTAGAACAATGGTATATTTGTAAAACACTCTCTTGGTTACAGTTAATTTCTGCAAAGAATGTTCAGCAATCTTCCGAAAAGCTGAGACCTCTGTGCCAATAGTATAGCATTAATCAAATCAAAGAAATATTTTATGTATAATTGTATGTATGTAAATTTTCCAAGAATTAACAGCAGGTATTTCCTTGGTCAGAAAATAGATACAAATGTAATGTGACATTTTAGTGCAATCACAGAAAGATCAAAAACTATTTAAATTTAGCCATCTTTATGGTCTTATGCATATCTACAAGTATTTGTCAAAAGTAATAAAAGTATTATAGTAATTATGAGAGTAAATTAAAACTGATACTATGCACAAACTAGAAAGAAAAGAGACAGTCACCTCCACTGAGGGGGAAAAAATAAAAATATTGTGTGTGTACTTGGAAAGGTAGGACAGTATCTCCATAAAGACAAAAAAATGGACTGTTTGGGCTTATCAAGTAAATGGTCCACTAGGTCAAAATAACTGTGGGTCTGTCACCAAATATTAATGAATTTACTCAAAGAATATTCATTGGATATACCGTAAGTGCTAGATGTTAAGGTAGACACTAGAGACAAAATAATGAAATAGAACCATAGAAAATAGACCATAATTCGAGAAAAACTTAGTAATTATAATTTTTATATATACTTAAAAAAAGAAGTATTAGTTGTTATATAATTTTAGTACAAGAGACTATTCTGGTTTAGAGTGGTCAAAGGCATGTTACCTTTGTAGGAAACATAATATAAAATTTGAAGGAATGGAAAAATAGTCAGTAAAAAAGACAATGAGTGAATGTTTTCCAGGGGAACATGACAATATATATGAGAGTAATATATGAGGGTCCTCAGTGTGCTTTTTGAAAACAATGGCAAAAAATACCTGGTGTAGGAAGAATAAAGGGAATTAAGGCTGAAATAATAAACCAGAGCTGAATGCTGTAAGACATTATAAATAAAATGGGGTTTATTTTAAGAATAGTGGAGCACTGGGGAGCCTGGGTGGCTCAGTTGGTTGATGCTCTAACTCAGTTCTAACTGTGGCTCAGGTCATGATCTCACAGTATGTGAGTTTGAGCCCGTTCTGCTCTCAGCACAGAGCCCACTTCAGATTCTCTGTCTTCCATTGTCTATCTGCTCCTACCCTACTCTCACACATGTACTGTCTCTCAAAAATAAATAAACATTAAAAAAAAAAGAGCAGTGGAGCTCTGAAAAGGTTTTAGACAGGAGAGTGACATGCTTAGATTTTTCTAGTTACTTAATTTTGTTTTCTTTGAAAACTTTTCATCATACACAATGTCAAAGAACTAACAGCTGTTAGTTGCAACTGTCCATCAGTAGATGAATAGACATGTTGTTCTTCAGAAGAAAAATAATATAGGTCAGAAATTGGGAACGACCTCAAAAGGAAGAGCACAGAATAAGGCATACATTAAAGTAAAATAAAATATTCCATTTTTTTACTGATTTAAGGGTAAATTTAAAGTAATTAACTTATGGGGCTCCTGGGTGGCTCAGTTGGTTGGGCATCCAAGTTCGGCTCAGGTTATGATCTCATGGTTTGTGGGTTCCAGCCCTGCATCAGGCTCTGTGCTGACAGCTCAGAGCCTGGAGCCTGCTTTGGATTCTGTGTCTCCTTCTCTCTCTGCCCATCCCCCACGTGTGTGTGTGTGTGTGTGTGTGTGTGTGTGCGCGCGCGCGCGCGCGCGCGCGCTCTCTCTCTCTCTGTCTCTCGAAAATAAACAAATGTAAAAAAAAATTAAAGTAATTAACTTATAATGACTAATTAGTAATTTACTTTAAAGTAGAAGGTAATTTTAAAATAATAATAGTAACAACATATTGGGTGATTAGAGCATAGGGATAAATGAAATGAATGACAGCAATGCCATTAGGGATGGAGGGGAGGAATTGGAAATATGTGTTATAATGGATCTGCACTACCCAGGAAGTGGTACAGTATTATTTAGAGGTGGACTTCAATCAGTTGTAAATTAAAATGCAAAACTATAGGGTGACCACTGAAAACAACAAAAACAAGCATACTTCTTATGCTTAATAGGGGAGATAAAATAAACTCATATAAAATGTTTGATCAAAACCAATGAAGGCAAAAATGAGAGAAAGAAAAAAGAAACAATGAGTCCAATTAATTAGAAAGCTATTACAAACATGGTAAATATTAATCTAACCAATCAATAATCACTTTACTTATGAATGATCTAAACACACCAGTTAAGATGGAATTTGTCAAACTGAAGAAGCAAACAAGACACAACTATATTTTACCTACAACAAACCCTCAGATAGGTTAAAAGTAAATGTATGGAGAAAGCTATCCATGCTAACATTAAAGAAGAAAGCTACAGGGGCTCCTGGGTGCCTCTGTCGTTAAGCATCTGACTTCGGCTCTGGTCATGGTTTGTGCTGACGGCTCAGAGCCTGGAGCCTGCTTCAGATTCCGCGTCTCCCTCTCTCTCTGCCCCTCCCATACTCATGCTTTGTCTCTCTCTGTCTCTCAATAATAAATAAACTTTAAAAAAAAAAGAAAGCTAGAATATCTATACTAATTACACTGAAAGAAGACTACAGAACAAGGAAAGTTACCACATATAAAGAGGAATGTTACATAATGATAAATGGCAAGTCTCCAAGGATTCCTAACAATTATTAACACAGATGCACCTAATAACTGAGTGTCAAAATAGGTAAAAAAATATTTGAAAGGCATGCAACTGAATAATAGACAAATCCCTTATCATAGATAGAAACTTCCAGACTTGTTCTTCATTAATTTGTAAATGAGGAGGCAAAAATCAGAAAGGATTTGGTTTCCTACATAGTACTATTAACTACATCTGCAAGACTTTTGAATATTTCCTTGAACAACAACATAATACACAGTCTTCTTTACCTCACATGGAACACCTCTAATAACATCTGGGAGATAAAACACACCTTATCAGAACTTTATCAGGGACACCCAGGTGGCTCAGTCGGTTAAGCATCCAACCCTTGGTTTCGGCTCAGGTTATCTTGTGGCTTCGTGGGTTCAAGCCCTGCATTGAGCTCTGTGTTGATAGTGTGGAGCCTACGTGGGATTTTCTCTCTCTCCGCCCCTCCTCCACTCATGCTGTCTCTATTTCTCTCTAAATAAATAAACTTCATCAAATTTAAAATAATAGAAATCTTATAAAGTATATTCTTAGACACCTATGAAATTAAACTAGAAATCAATTAAACTAGGCTGAAATACCTTCAAATATTTGGAGATTGAACACCACATTTTAAATAATGTATAGACCAAAGAAGTCTCTAGAGAGACTAAACACTTTGGGCAAAATTAATATGAACATATAACATCAAAACTTGTGAAATGCAGAGAAAGTGATGCTTACAGGAAAATTTATACCAATACCTGCCTATTCTAGAAAAGATAAAAGATCTGATTTCAATAACATAAACTCCCACCATAAGAGAGGAAAGAGAGAACAGAAATTTAAGTCTCAAACAAACAGAAGCAAAGAAATAATAAAAATTAGAACAGAAATAAACAGAATTGACAATAGGAAAATCATAGTGAATTCATCAAAAGCAAAATTTATTTTCTAAGATAGATAATGAATTGATAAACCTCTAGTGAGGGTAACCATGAAAATAATAGAGAAAATGCAAAGTAATAATATCAGAAATGAGAGATGCCATCAATATTTATTGCATGGATATCAAAAGTATAGTAAAAGAAAATTATGAACACTTCCTTGAAAGACATGAACAACCTAATACCATGTGAGGTAAAATAAATAATCTGAATAGGCGTATATCTGAATAATAAATTGAACCAATAACTAATATCCTTTCACATAATAAAAAAGAAGGGATATTTGAATAGGCATTTATCTTAAAAATGTAAAAAATGGAATATAAGAAGCCAATATTTTTGTACACAAATATTCATTTTATTTGTAATAGTCAAAAAATGAAATTAACCAAAATGTCTATCAATAGGTGAATAAATTATAACATATAAAACTACCAAGGTACATATACATTAAAAAGCAGTTATGCTGAATGAAAGATCTCAGACAATAGGAACCCTTACGTTCATTGCTGCATTATTGATAATAGCCAAGATACGGAAACAAACTAAATACCTACGTATGGATAAATGGATTTAAAAAGGTGTGGTATACACACACACACACAATGGAATACTTCACAGCTTTAAAAAAGAATGAAATCTTGCCATTTGTAACAGCATGGATGGACCTTGAGAGCATTATGCCAAGAAATAAACCAGACAGAGAAAGACAAATATTACATGATTTCACTTAATCTGCAATCTAAAAAAAAATAAAAGAAGTAAACAGGCAAAACAAAACAAAGCAAAACTCATGGATACAGAGAATAGACTGGTGTTTGCCAGAGGGGAGGGGATAAGGGATGGGTGAATGTGTGAAGGAGATCAAGAGGTACAAACTTCCGTTTATAACATAAGTCATGGGAAGGTAATGTGCAGCAAGAGGATTGTAATCAATAATATTGTATTGAGAAGTTGAAAGTTCCAAGAAGGTAAATCTTAAAAGTTCTCATCAAAAGAAAAAAAAATGTTAACGGTATAGTGACAAACGGTGAGTAGACTTAGTGTGATCTTTCCATAATGTATTTGATATTTGTATTTAACAATGCATAAAAATGTTGAATCATTATGTTGTACACTTGAAATGAATGTAATGCAGTTTCTCAATTGCACATCCATAAAAAAGTATTCCAACAAAAGCACATATTTCATTATTCTACGTATATAAAGTTTTAAATAATGCAAACTGATAAATAATTTCAGAAAGATCAGTAATTGCCTTAACATAAGGTGACTGGATCAGATGTGGGGAAAAATTCCAAAGGGTCAAAGGTAACTTTTTGGAGTGATGGATATTATTCATTATTTTGATTGTGGAGATGGTGTTATAAATGCATATTCATGTCAAAATCCATCATAGTATTCACTTGAAATATGTGTGATTTATTATTCAAAGTTATACCTCAGCAAAGATGAAAACTATCAAAATAAAAAGCTAATTCCTTCTAATTTACTCATGAAGCAACATTTTTTAAAGGACAGCATGCAAAAAAAATTTAATGTGTGTGTGTGTGTTATGTGTATGTGTGTGTATGTGTGTGTGTTAAATGAAACCACAGAATAAATCAATACCAGCAAATATAACTTCTCTCTCAATAAAAATTATGCTTGATTATTTGGGGAGGGAGCATAATAATAGGTAATGTATGAAGATTTTGGTGAAAATTCTCCTTTATGAGTTCCATCTATGTAGTCCAATAAGTCTTTTAGTAAGTCAATAAGGATGACTACAAAAGGCACTGCACCAAGCTAGAGGAAGCGATGTGAATGCGACTAAGTCTTCGTCCCTGTTTTCAAGGAGGTCCTTGATCAACAGACAGAGATAAATCGTACTATGGTGCAGTAGACGCCATAGCAGAGGTGTGATCAAGTAACAGTCATGATCAAGTACTTTGGAAACACAGAGAGCACCATTAGCTTCTTGATCATGTTTGATGATGCTGGCTGGAAAAGTTGGCACTGATGTTGGAACTTGAAAAATTGGGATTAGAGTTCCCTGTGGGGGGATACAATATGAGAACAAACACTAGAACATGAAATGTGTCGCTAAATGGAAGCTTTGCTTAGATGCTGCCACAATCAATATCTTCTTTGTTAGGGCAAGTATAAGTCTATCTGCAGAATAAGAAGCACACTAGTGACATATGTGATGTTTTCAATTAAATATAAGGATAACTATTTTTAAGTAGAATACACATTAAAAACTTTGGATATTACTTGAACTTATAGCGTAAACTATTCAATTTACTAATCATTGAAGTATGATAAGAATGTAAAGATGCCTAATTAGTCTAATTAGTTGCAGGAAATGTAGAAAAGGAATATGCTTTCTAATGAACATATTTCTATGTACATAAGATTTTACTATTATAATTTAATTCCCCTTTTGTTACATTTAGCTGCCATTATATTTTACTCTGAACTCCAATGTATAAAATACTGTTTGGTGGTTTACACAATAATGTAGATATTACTAACAGAAAATTTTTGTCAACTAGTGTTGTTAAGTGACTAAAGTTACACGCTGCTCTGATCCTTGCTGTTTTATAAATTTTATAGCTTTACTTGTGCATAAGCCTCCAGGGAATTGTTTAATTGTAGGATAATAAACAATATGAGATTTTTCTTGATTAAACTCCATTTCATTATAGTCAATATTTAATATTATAAAGTATAAACCCAATAACATGGTCAAAAATGTTTTGGTATGTGAAAGCAAAAAGGATATTATTTGACCTTCCATTAAACTGTATTAAAAATTATCTTTTTGGGAGCCTGGGTGCTCAGTCGGTTGAGTGTCTGACTTCAGCTCAGGTCATGATCTTGCTGTCTGTGTGTTCGAGCCCCAGGTTGCGCTCTGTGCTGACAGGTCAGAGCCTGGAGCCTGCTTCAGATTCTGCGTCTCCCTCTCTCTCTCTCTGCCCGTCCCCCGCGCGTGTTCTGTCTCTCTCACTCTCTCAAAAATAAATAAACATTAAAAAATGATCTTTTAATATTTGTCTACACAGTACTTATTTTTGTTATTAATCTTTATCCTTATATGATTCTACCAATACTTCTGTGCAATTAAACAGCAGCATCTTCCATTAGATACATCTAATTAGACTTGATTCAAAACATGTGTGAGCTATGTGATGTTGTTTTTGTTATTATTTTCATTATTATTGGCAGTAGGGTTTGTAAAAGCAATGCTATTACACATTAGGCATATTAAGAATAAGTATATATTTAGACATAGTAAGTATTAAGCAATTCAGTCAGGTTATTTATCCAAGGATGTACAATATACAAAACTCATTTCAGGTAAGCATGTCTTGAATTAAGAATTTCTTTTATTTATTTATTTATTTATTTATTAATACATTTTTAATGTTAATCCATTTTTGAGAGAGAGAGAGAGAGAGAATGAGCAGGGGAGGGGCAGAGAGAAAGAGGGAGACACAGAATTCGAAGTAGGCTCCAGGTTCTGAGCTGTCAGTACAGAGCCTGATGCTGGGCTCGAACTCACCAACTTTGAGATCACAACCTGAGCTGAAGTCAGACGCTTAACTGACTGAGCCACCCATGCACTCCTTGAATTAAGAGTTTCTTTGTGCTGATCACAGTTTGATATTTTCTTATGCATGAATATGTGGCATTGTGTCTTCATGAATTGAAAAATGAATAGAAAGCCATTGTGAACGAATTATAGTATTAAGGTCTAAGTATAACATCTGGCATCAATAGTAAGCTTATGTTACTAATGAAGTATTGGTATTAAAGACACAATAGTGTAATTTCTCTCATAGGAACTTTTAGTCTTATGCTTTCAACATTGCACACAAAATAATTAAGAAAAATATAAATAACCAAACAGAGAAATAATGAAATGTGAAAAGGAATCAGACTTTATACTGACAAAAAATGTTATTTGTTATTTGTATGTGATGTGTATGTCTAATCTCTTCCTTAATAAAAGGCAGATTGTATGTTTAAGCCACAATATGTGACCAAATTTTGCCTATTAGATTTAAAAATACACTTTGCTAATTACCTAGTTTAGGGAGACTATTTGTAAAGAGTTACCCACTTATATTACTGATAGGAATGAATGCTTAATCAATTAAGAAGATGAATTTTGTGTTATCTATTAAAACTTTTTTCTTTTTCAAAAAATTTTAACGTTTATTTTATTTTTCAGAGACACAGAGTGCAAGCAGAGAAGAGGCAGAGAGAGAGGGAGACACACAGAATCTGAAGCAGGCTCCAGACTCTGACCTGTCAGCACGGAGCCTGAAGTGGGTCTCGAACTCACAAACTGTGAGATCATGACCTGAGCTGAAGTCAGACACTTAACTGACTGAGCCACCCAGGCGTCCCTCTATTAAAACTTTTAATACTTATTTTTATGAGATATGTCATTTCTAAGAATTTATCTCTTAGCTCACTGTATACACAAAGACTCGTTATTAGTGAAATGGCAAAACAGGCTATGTAATTATGTACCAATCTGAGAACCCAGTGTGTAATAATACATTTTTCATGCAGAACAAATAAACATCTAATGTGATTAACACATTATACCAATTTAAGACACTTGCTTAATCTTGAAGATATATACATTTTTTAAATGAGATCACCTTGGTACATAATTATAAACTAATATAGAAGCATATTTTTAAAGTATTGTCATATATAAAAAAGATCTTATACATGATGCAGAGTATGTTTCCTATAAGAAAGAAAGGATATGTATGTATACATAGCTGTACATGTGCAAAATACCTCTGTGTATGTTTGAAATAACTTTCTGTTATTTAAAGATGTTTAAATTGCCTATAACATGTATGCATAACGTTGTACTAAAAACATGAAGAACTCAACACATCGCTGCAAAACAAATACATCTATACTTACTTTCTTACATCACAAAATAGATGTTGTCAAAACCAAGTAACACCGCCCCATGCCCATCTTCATAACTAACCTCACCTTCCTCTCCAGATAACCATATTGTTAACTTACAAAAAAAAAAAAACCCTGTGGAAAATGATGTACTATTTACAGATAAATAATGATAAAACTGATAGATTTTTTGCCTAAAGCTTTGCCATCTACAAGGCAATGGAGTGATATCACAGAACCACCTGCTTTAAATATAATGTACTGGAATCAGTGTAGTAGGTGTTCCTTTGCATTGGTTATTGTGGGCAAGCACTTTTCATTCTAGGATAGCTATAGTTTATTTTTGTTGCTATATAATGTCCTTTTATATGAATAAACCATATTTGTATAAACCTTCTACTGTTGATGGACATTTGGGTTGTTTTTGCTTTGGGTTTACTATTCATACAGCAGATATGAATACTTTCATTCATGTCCCATTAAGTTGTTATACATTCAGGTACATTTTTGTTGAATATCCAGTTAAAAGTGAATTGCTGGGTAGTGTGTGCATTTTCTTGACTTAAATAGAGAATACTATATAGAATGCCTCTTATGTGTTGTCAAGTCCTGAACATAAAAATTATTTGTATTCATTAATAAAATCAAAATGTGTTTATAAATATGCTAACAGTATATAAATAATATATAATAATGCATATATAAATATACATACATATAATATGCACATAGAATATGATTAGCATAAAAGTTATTTGAGGCATGGGTGCATGTATATAGAAATACAATCCCAAAACATAAAAAAATGGTATACCTCCAACACAATAATTCTTACACTGAATGCCCAGTCAAAACAGGAAAATCTATTGCATTTATAAATCAGAAGAAGATAGAAATTATATTGATTTGGTAGTAGTATCCAAAAAATTTAGTCCTTAAGAGTCAACCTAATAAAAGAAGGGCAAGGTTAACATAAAAACATACCAAACATTTCTACAAGAAAACAAATAATGTGGAAAAAATGTTTACCAATTTTATGGATTAGAGGACTCCTTATTTTAATGTCAAATCCATCCATATGTTTCTACCCATTTTGATGGAAATCAATTAAATATTTTACAGTTTTTTTAAACATTAAGAAGTTGAAACAAATATATATACATATATACACATATATTTGCATATATGTATACATATTGTGTATATATATTTGTGTATATATGTATATATTGTATATACATATGTTTGTGTGTATACACATATAAGTATGGCTTGCCAAAAGTCAGTATTATCCAAGATGATCTTTAATAAGAGCCACAGAATTTTAAAAATCATTCTTTCTATTAAAATAGGCATAAAGAGAGCAAATCAGTAATAAAGGAATAATGTTAACAGCAGCCAGAGGCAAATGACTCATTACTTACAGATAAATAAGTGAAAGTGATAGATTTCTTGGTAAGAACTGTGCAAGGCAAAGGTCAATGCAGTGTTATCTTTGAAGTAGTGAGGAATATCTTAGCTGACTAGGATTCAATAAGCTCTCAAATGCCATTCAAAAATGAAGATGAAATAGAGATTTTCTCAGGAAAAAAAAAAGCTGAGAGTATTCATTGTCAGTAAAACTCATTCCCAAAAATATGGTAATGACAGTTCTTCAGGCAGGAATAAAATGATACAGAAGAACATGAGTGCAAGTGGAAAATTTAACCTATACTCATGAGTAAAGATTTCTGGTAATGACAAACATATAAGTAAACCTAAAAGACTTTTGATAATTTTGTCAAATTTCCTTAAATTATAATGTTTTACAGCAACATAATTACAATGTGAAGTTTGTAATATACATGTAAATAAAATACATAATAAACAAAGCACAAGGGATAGTCGGAGAAAGATACTATGGATTATGTATAATACTAGATAATGTATACTTTGCACATTATTTGAAAGTAGACAGCAAAAAGTTAAAAGTATATATTCAAACCCTGGGTGAAGCAGTAAAAAAACAGAGAGATATAGCCACTAAACCCATAGTGAAGATAAAAAGGGAATTATTAAAAATAATCCAAAAGAAGGCAAGAAAAGGATAAAAAGGAACTGAGATAATGAGACAAATGTAAAACATCATAAAATGGTACCTTATTCACAATGAAGTAGTTCGTAAAAACACTCTAAAGACAGAGTACGTATAAAAGCAACTTCCAACTATGTAATTCTAGAAAAAAATTCATTTTAAACATAAGGATATAAGTTTAACTGGAAAAATAAACCCCACTCTGAAGTGGCTACATATTTTCTTTCTTTCTTTTTTTTTAATATAACTTATTGTCAAGTTAACTAACATACAGTGTGCTTTGGCTTTGGGAGTAGACTCCTGTGGTTCAACATACAACACCCAGTGCTTCTCCCAACAAGTGCCCTCCTCAGTATCCATCACCCATTTCCCCTCTTCCCTGCCCCCTCATCAACCCTCAGTTTGTTCTCTGTATTTAAGAGTCTCTTATGGTTTGCCTCCCTCTCTGTTCGAAATTATTTTTTTTCTTGCCCCATGGTCTTCTGTTGTTTCTCAAGTTCCACAGATGAGTGAAAACATATGATATCTGTCTTTCTCTGAAGTGACAACATATTTTCAAAGTAGATTGAAAATCAAGGAATATTATGAGGAGTAAGATGGGATATTTCTTGAAATCCAGAGTTTAGAAAAATATAAATATATATTCACATAAAATTCTTCAAAGAAAATCCATAAGAATTGAAATAATAGACAAATCCACCATTATAGTTGAGAATTTAAACAGTCTGAATAAGTGACAGGACAATTTGACACACATACTCAAAATCAGTGAAAATATAAGAAGACTTGAACTAATTTACATATTTAGAACACTCCACTCAAAATTGCAGCATGCAAATAGGACATTTACCAAATTAGACTACATGGTTTCAATGAAATAAATCTCAATAAATTTGATAGGGTTGATAATTTACAAACTGCTTTCCCTGCCCAATCAGAAATAATTAGAAATTATTTTCAGAATGATATTTGGAAAATCCCCAAGTATGTGGAATTAAAAAAAAACCCATATATCTGAGGAATATGCAGGCCAAGAAAGAAATCACTAGAGAAATAACATTATGTTGAATTGAATGAAGATGATAACACAACCTATTATGGATTGTGCATGCAACAAAAATACCACACAAGGAAAAGTTTTAACAGTAAGTGCTTATGGTAGAAAATACCATGTTGCAAAGGAAATGTTTAAAATTCTATTTTTTTCCTTTCCAATTTTTATTTAAATTCTAGTTAGGTAACATATAGTGCAATATTGGTTTCAGGAGTAGAGTTCAGTGATTCATCACTTACATACAACACCCAGTGCACATCACAAGTGCCCTCCTTAATACCCTTCAGCCATTTAGCCCATCCCTCACCCACCTCTCTCCATCAACCCTCAGTTTGTTCTCTATTGTTGTTCTCTTATGGTTTGTTTCCCTTTCTCTCTGTTTCCCCCCCTCCCATATATTCATCTGTTTTGTTTTTAAGAAGCTAGAAAAGGGTATAGATTGAATGTAAAGTAAGCAAGATCATGGCAATACTATAGAGTAGTAATCAACTTGTTAGTTTTTTATAAAATGAAAAATCTATTATTTCTCTCCGCAATTCTCCTTTTCCTTTTTTCTCCCCAAAGAAATGACTATATATGTCTTCATAAAGTATTTTATGTGAATATTTTCATTTAAGGAAACTAAAGCATGCAGAAAAAATTGATACAATTGGACTTCATGTATTTTCTGCAGGATCTTGAACTTTATATTTAAAAAAAACCTTCTTAGTTGAAAAATACATGGACAATTAATTCTAAAACTATTCTTTTTAAGGATAATTCTAGTGTATCTAAATAATTCTCTAGGGGGCACCTGGGTGGCTCAGTTGGTTAAACATCTGACTTTGGCTCAGGTCATGATCTCAGGGCTCATGAGTTCGAGCCCAGCATCGGGCTCTGGGCTGACAGCTCAGAGCCTGGAGCCTGCTTCAGATTCTGTTTCCCTCTCTCTCTGCCCTTCCCCCATCACAGTCTGTCTCTCTCAAAAATAAACATTAAAAAATTTAAATAATTCTCTAGAAGTAGGTGAAACATAGTTTATATTAAACCAAATCATCTTAACATAGTTAGGAGAAAGATACCATAAACTTTACATATTTATAGATAATATGACTGAAAACCAGATCTTGCCCTTAATTATTGCTATATTTAACTCTAAGAAGTTTTCCTACAGTTCTTACATGGAATAAGATATGGAGGATGAAGTGGGCAATAACCACTAGCCATATTGTATTTTACAAAAATAAAATTGTTTTCACATTGAAATCCATAAAAATTAAACTACAATGTTGATTATTATTATCGCTTGTAGTAGTAATAGTAATACTAGTATTTATCTTGTTCTAAAGAATAATAGTTTCATGTCTCCTGAAACTGCCAGAATATTGCTTCCTATATGTGCTCTCAGGATCATTAACCCCCAAATGCTTCACAGATAAAATTAGATTACATTGTAATGAAAACACATATCATGAATAAATAAACTCAACAATTTATACCTCTTTTTGAATATGAGTTTACCAAAGTTGTGTATATAAATGGTAAATTCATGCTTGGCAAGACAATTTATGTTTTTTTTTTCTTTTACTTTTATTGAAATTGTTTCAGTGAAATAGAAACTGCATCAAATGTTTGCTATAATCAAAGAAGTAATTAACTTCAATTGAAAGTCTGGGTACAAGAAAGTATTTCATGATAGAAAGCCACAAAGTAGACAAAGAAAAATACTGTTTTTATTATTTCATTATAACTTAGATCTAAAATTAAACCAACTGAAAACCTATTCACATTCTCTTTGTTTATTATTTAGAATTGAATTTACTGAGTAGATACAGATAAATTAGGTCATATTATTTTATGTAGGGAAGTATTAAAATGCATACTTCTTTCTCTTTTCATATCTGAAATAATAGATATTCAAAAGGGTTAAATCTCTTTTTTTCTAATTATTTAAGATAATGAATATTTGGCTCAAAATAAGATATTTATAAAGCACTTAAAAGAACATAGTATTTGGGAAAGTAAAAAATAAGTAAGCATCAAAATGAAATTATGCTAACATTAATATTAAAATATCATAAATTTATTAGGGACATGTTAATTTTGTTTTGACTTTGTTTCCTTTTCTCCTAAAGCCCTACTATTTGTCATTCCATCCTAGATAATGTGTTCAGCCTTTTGTTATACACCACCTAACAACCCACTTGTCATTCAATAATTGTTGAGCTTCTAACATGTGTGTCATTATTCCAGTGACTAAAGGTATACAAAATGAAAAATCCACGTGCATAGGGAGTGAGAGAAACAGACTGCATTATGGTTCTGCAGAGAAATAGACCTAATAGAATATTACTATATATAAAGAGGTTTGTTTTAACTTATCGGCTCATGTGATTATGGAGGCTAAGAAGTTCTATCAACTGCTGTGTGCAACCTGGGGACCCGGGAAAGCCAGTGCTGTCATTTAAAGACCTAAGACTAGAGAGGCATAGGTGCAGATTCTATTCACACAGTAAAGGCATAAGAACCAGGGGCACTGAGGGCAGGGGAAGATAGATGTTCCAGTCAAAAGTCAAACGGAACAAATTCAACCTTCCTCTTTCAGGACCTCAGAGGATTGGATCACCCCTACCCACAGCAGAGAGAGCCATCTGCTTTACTCAGTCCACCAATTCAAATTCAAATCTCATTCTCAAACACTCTCAGTACACACCTGGAAATAATGTTTAACCATCAATCAGAATATCCTGTGGCTTAGTCAATTGCCCCATTAAAATTAACCATCCCCCCCCAAAAAAAAATCACATAGCCTAAAAGCTAAAAAAAAAAAAATCATATGTTAATTTCAGGGATAGATATTTACACAAAACATCATCAAAGAACAATCTTGCAGATGCTATGAGGAAAGATTGACTTTTATGAGTAAAAAAAAAGTTAATTCTCGAAACATCAGTTCAAGTTTAAAAAGTAAATGGAGAGGAAAGGAAGAAGGGAGGATAGTGCACATAAAATAACCTCCTGAGCAAAGAATCCTTCTTTATAAAGAATAAAAAACTTGTGATAAAAATGCAATGGTTGGCTTGAAAATAAGATTTAAGGCAGGAAAGTCAGGCACATTTATGGTGATGGAGAGTTTAGAGGCCAGATTATGGATGACATCTATTTGACATTAGGTAGTATGAATTTTTATTCTGAAGGCATGGATTATATTAGCATGATATAATAGGTTTTATTAGATTAGATCTGCATATTCGCGTTAGAAAGATCAGTGCTAATTTGGAGAATGTGTTAAATGAAGACAAAATTGGAACATAGATTATCAATCAAGAAAGTTCTAGAATAATGTTGAAAAGAATAATCCTTGTTTGATGAGGATCTGAACAAAGGCGCTGGAAGCAGAGATATAAAGGAAATGATAGATTTGATATATATTCAGGAAATAAATCTAACAGGAATTGGTGAATGTTTGGATGGAGTGTAAACAATATGTGAAGAGTAAAACTGATTTCCACTGGCTGATTGTTTCCATCCCTAACATATCAAAACTGCTCTGACCTATGTGGGCATGATTTCCATCTTTTTTTTATGTTTATTTAATTTTGAAAGAAAGAGAGACAAAGTATGAGAGGGGAGGGCAAAGAGAGAGGGAGACACAAATCTGAAGCAGTCTCCAGGATCTGAGCTGTCAGCTCAGCCCAACATGGCGCTCGAACTCACGAACCACAAGATCACGACCTGAGCCAAAGTCAGATGCTTACCTGACTGAGCCACCCAGGTGCCCTGCATGATTTCCATCTTACTACATACAGTAAAAACTTCTTTGTCTCTTCCTAAACCTTATCGGCATCAATTGACATAGGTAGCATTTCTTCCCTTTTTAATACAACTCTCTCTCTTGCCTTCAGAAGTATCACGGGTTTTCTCATTACTCTTTAGGCCCTCTTCTTCCAGTGCAAGCTTATGCTCTAACTAGCTTCTCAATATTAGTGCTTAATCATCATCTCTTTGTATACATTCCCTTTCTAGGTGATCCTTCCCATTTACAGAAGGACCGTGACTTAATGTTTCAACTTAGGAGTTTTCAACTTTACGATGGTGCAAAAGTGATATGCATTTAGTAGAAAGTGTAGTTCAACTTTTAACTTTGCTTTTTTTTTTTACCAGGCTAGTGATAAATGATATGATACAATCTTGTGATGCTGGGCAGTGGCAGCAGCCTCAGCACTCACGCAGCCATGCAATCACGAGAGTAAACCATCCATACACTCACAGCCATTCTGTACCCATACAACCATTCTGTTTTTCACTTTCAGCACAGTAGTCAACACTTTATTATAAAACAAGCTTCACATTAGATGATTTTGCCCAATTGTAGGCTAATATAAGTGTTCTGAGCATGTTTAAGGTAGGTTAGGATAAACTATGATGTTCAGTAGGTGAGGTGTATTAAATGAGTTTTCCAATATTTTCAATTTACAATGGATTTACCAGAATGTAACCCCAACATAAGGAAGATCTTTCCATGTATGCTAGGAAAATACCAAAATCAGAGACAACTGCTCTGCATTTCAGGCTTTCCTTTAATCTTCCTAATTGATATCGCCAATTAGATTAACCTCTTCAAAGGGAACTTATTTGTGTCCCATGTTGAATTTGGGAATTTGATTTAGCCCACACATGGATCATTAAGATCTTGAATACATAAAGATTTTTTTCTAGAAAATTATTTCAGATATTATTTTCAAGTCAGAAATTAAAGGTTATTCTGACTATGAAAGACAACTCTTACTATAAACATAATCTGATATTAATTATCTACTTCAGTTAGAAATATATATATATATACACATATATGCATATATATACATACACAATACACACACACACACACACACATATATATACACACACACACATACATTTTTTTTTTGTTTCGTATGTTCTCCTTTATACTTGCCTGCATTTCCATTGGTGGTTTTTATTTTTAATGAGTAATCCTAAATTTCACAGTTACTCTGAGCCTAAAATAAATGTCAATCATTTAATGAAGCAAGGTAATAAAATTTTTTGAAGAAGCATACACTCTGTTGTGTGTGTGTGTGTTTTTTTTCAAACTTTGGCCCAGGTAGATTTAAGCTTCTTCTCTATTCTTTGATATGAATTTGCCAGAATAAGAAACTGTTGGACTGGACAGAATGGATATTTTATCTTTCTTACTCTTCCATCTTCATTGCACAATGTGTTTTTAATAACAGTTACTCTACCTAATGAACTAGGAGAAAATTGTTAGCTTTTACATAGTAATGTCTGCTTCTCAGGCAGATGGAAAAGATATTTTATTATTCTTTGCCTTCTTAATCATCTAGAGAATAATAATTTACCCAACAAAAGGCATTTCATGAATTAGAAAGGTTGAAAATTTTAAAGTACAAAGATTTCTGTAGCATTAGTACCACCCCTCGATAAAAACCTCAAGATTTCTTTCAAAAGAATCTTAAGAGGAAGCAAAAATCTTACTGGTTTGTTGTTTTTCTGATTTTCCTTTTTTTAAAACTTATATTTTGATGGAAGCCTCATACAGTTGGAAACAATAGTAATGATTAATTTAATTCAACAGAAACACTTTGGATTAAATTGTCATATTTTATAAATCACAAACTATTTGAGTCTTATTACAGAGACTACTAAGGCTTATCTACAATAACTTTCTTTTTATCCTGACTGAACATAATTCGTTATTCTAATTAGTGAAAACTTGTTTATTAGTTTGGTCAGGTATTTGCAATAGGATGTGCTTCTCCTGACACAAAATTCTGAACATTTTGGACACGCAAGAGCAACAGAATCATCCGATTTTTTGTCATCCTTTATGCCTGATATAATAATGTCTTAGGTTTTCATGGATTTAATATTATGATGCTTGATTATGAATAATAGATTATAAATATAGATCTTAATGAATAAGAAGAAATTATAAAGAAAGGAGAGGCTCATGCAGGTACAGAAAACTTAAAATGAAGAAAACATTATTGTTGCAAGAGCCAAAGAAATTTAACAAGTGATGAAGAGAATAAGCAATTACAAAAAGAGCTAGTAAGCTGAGAAATTTATAAAAAAAGTTTATTAGATTTTTCAGTATGAAATCATTGTTATCTGAGTAAAAGCACTTTCACTGGTTTGGTAAAGACCTTAAACTGCAATATGTTGAATCATGAATATGGAGTTAGGTCATTATGACAGTGAGTTTAGCAGGATGTAATGGCAGTGGATTCCTCTTGTCTCTTTCACCCTAAACATCACAGGGCAGGTAAGAGCCAGAAAAAAAGAGGGGTGAAAGGTAATAAGCACACTTGGAATTTCTTTCTATTTTTATGATTCGGGAATATTAAAAAATGTATTGGTTCCAGAACAACATTTACTGAATAGATTTTTCAGTGAGTAGCACAGAAAAGTTCCAAAAGATAATTAAAGTATTAAGTTTTCAGTATCCCTCCATGCAATTACATTCAAAATAAAGTAATAAATTATATTTAATGTTCTCAGGTCCACAAAACACATTTGTGAAAACATTATACCTATTATAATGCTATTTTTTTGCATTTGTAATTTTTTATGAGTAAGGCAGCTTTTTTTTTTAATGTTTGTGGGTCATTTGGATCCATTTTCTGTTTTTTCTTTTTGTATTATTTGCCTGTTTTCTTCTGAATTTTCAGCTTTCTTTGTCCCTTAAAAGTATGTATGTGTCTGTTTATATACAAAACTTATACTAAAATAATGTTAAATGCAGGTATTAAATCATATTGGTTATATTTTCTTCTATAAATAATTGTTTCTTGCATTTAAGAATGAATAAATTTTATTTTATTTTATTTATTTTATTTTATTTTTTTACATATATATGAAATTTATTGACAAATTGGTTTCCATACAACACCCAGTGCTCATCCCAAAAGGTGCCCTCCTCAATACCCCTCACCCACCCTCCCCTCCCTCCCACCCCCCATCAACCCTCAGTTTGTTCTCAGTTTTTAACAGTCTCTTATGCTTTGGCTCTCTCCCACTCTAACCTCTTTCTTTTTTTTTTTTTTTCCTTCCCCTCCCCCATGGGTTCCTGTTAAGTTTCTCAGGATCCACATAAGAGTGAAACCATATGGTATCTGTCTTTCTCTGTATGGCTTATTTCACTTAGCATTACACTCTCCAGTTCCATCCACGTTGCTACAAAAGGCCATATTTCATTTTTTCTCATTGCCACGTAGTATTCCATTGTGTATATATACCACAATTTCTTCATCCATTCATCAGTTGATGGACATTTAGGCTCTTTCCATAATTTGGCTATTGTTGAGAGTGCTGCTATGAACATTGGGGTACAAGTGCCCCTATGCATCAGTACTCCTGTATCCCTTGGATAAATTCCTAGCAGTGCTATTGCTGGGTCATAGGGTAGGTCTATTTTTAATTTTCTGAGGAACCTCCACACTGCTTTCCAGAGCGGCTGCACCAATTTGCATTCCCACCAACAGTGCAAGAGGGTTCCCGTTTCTCCACATCCTCGCCAGCATCTATAGTCTCCTGATTTGTTCATTTTGGCCACTCTGACTGGCGTGAGGTGATACCTGAGTGTGGTTTTGATTTGTATTTCCCTGATAAGGAGCGATGCTGAACATCTTTTCATGTGCCTGTTGGCCATCCGGATGTCTTCTTTAGAGAAGTGTCTATTCATGTTTTCTGCCCATTTCTTCACTGGGTTATTTGTTTTTCGGGTGTGGAGTTTGGTGAGCTCTTTATAGATTTTAGATACTAGCCCTTTGTCCGATATGTCATTTGCAAATATCTTTTCCCATTCCGTTGGTTGCCTTTTCGTTTTGTTGGTTGTTTCCTTTGCTGTGCAGAAGCTTTTTATCTTCATAAGGTCCCAGTAATTCACTTTTGCTTTTAATTCCCTTGCCTTTGGGGATGTGTCGAGTAAGAGATTGCTACGGCTGAGGTCAGAGAGGTCTTTTCCTGCTTTCTCCTCTAAGGTTTTGATGGTTTCCTGTCTCACATTTAGGTCCTTTATCCATTTTGAGTTTATTTTTGTAAATGGTGTGAGAAAGTGGTCTAGTTTCAACCTTCTGCATGTTGCTGTCCAGTTCTCCCAACACCATTTGTTAAAGAGGCTGTCTTTTTTCCATTGGATGTTCTTTCCTGCTTTGTCAAAGATGAGTTGGCCATACGTTTGTGGGTCTAGTTCTGGGGTTTCTATTCTATTCCATTGGTCTGTGTGTCTGTTTTTGTGCCATGGAATGAATAAATTTTAGATCAAAATAAAATAAAATCTATCAGTCATTTAATTTATATATTCACTTTTTCTTTTGCAGAGAGGGTTATTTTATACTCTGTAAATAAATAAACACACTTCAATGTTTTTATCATTATTTTCTGGTGGGTTTTTTTTTCCTTACTTTTAAACACTTTTTCCATATTTTAACTCGTTTGACCATATGAAGTAGGAGCATAATTTCTTTTCTCTTATACAATATATCACAAATCCTTTCATCCCTCAGTAATTATAATATCATAGGTATCTTGTTATAACTTTTATACATTCTTGCATGTCATACATATGATGTTGCATATATGTAAAACACTTGTGCACACACACACACAAAGACATGGTTTTAAGTTTATCCTTTTCCACTGAGCTGCCACAGTATCCTTCTCCAGTTTAAATTATCTGAATTTAAAATGTTTTAATATTTTTCTGTAGATGTATTCAATAATTATATGCACACATTATATGTGCAAATTCTGTAAATTTTCTAAATTTATTTCTTTTGATTAAAAAAATGTTTATATTTAAGAGGGAGAGAGACAGACAGACAGAATGTGAATGGGGGAGGGGCAGAGAGAGACATAATCTGAAGTACGCTCCAGGCTCTGAGCTGTCAGCAAAGAGCCCTACAATAAGTGCGCTGAGCTCATGAATCATGAGATCATGACCTGAACCGAAGTCGGATGCTTAACCAACTGATCCACCCAGGCGCTCCTCTTTTGATTTTTTTATTGGTATTGTAATAAATATATGATACATCTTTTAAAAATGTCCACATTATAGTTGTCTATTTTCCTTTCCCTGAACACTGTATGTTCGTTTAATAATTTATTTTACAATATTCATCAATTAACTATCTGTAGCACTCTCTTCTAGGTAAAGTGCTAAATAGAACAGTCTTTCCTTCCAACAATTTATATATTTCAAAAATGGTTTTTTTCATTTTAAGTCATATCTATCTATCATCTATCTATGTATCTATTGATTATCATTATCATTTATGACTCTTGAACAATGTGAGTTTGAACTACACAGGTCCACTTACAGACAGGTATTTTTTGATAAGTAGAGTGCCAGAAATGTATTTTCTCTTCCTTATGATTTTCTTAATAACATTTTTTTCTCTAGCTTACTTTATTGTAAGATTATAGTATATAATATATTTAACATACAAAATATATATTAATTGATTGTTTACCGTAGCAGTTAGGTTCCAGTCCTAAGTGGGCTATTGTAGATAAGTTTTGGGGGAGTCAAAAGTTATACGTGGATTTTTGCCTGCATGGTTGGGTGTAGCACCCCAACTCCTGCATTGTTTAGGATCAATTTCAAGGGTATATGTACATATCAATATGAATATAAATATATATTTGAACATGTATATATGCATATATGTGAAAATTTCCATGATTTTCATAGTTACTACCAGAATTTCTCAAATGGAGGGAATCATCTTATTTTGTGAAATATTTGTGAAAATATGATTGATGAGTCTTTTGGGCTAGAACACTAGTTGTACTGAGGATGGTTATACAAAAGAGCTCATGTAAAAAGTGACATATTTTTGTTAATATATTATGAAAATTGAGAGGGTTTAATTTTCCTGCTCTGAATAAAGAGACTCTAGGCATCATTATAGCATAAACCATATAAAAAATGATGAGTAGCTTGGGAATTATGTTTTTATTACAGTATTGAACATATGAAAAATTCTACTTAGTTTGATTTCCTTAAACTATTATTAGTTTATTTTTCCCAAAGTGTCTTTTCTTCAACATCTCCTCTTTTAGTCTGTCCCATCAAAGTTTGAATATTCTTAAGTTTCTTCTTTTAATAAAATACACACAACTCATGAATCTCAATAAAATATAGAAACTTTTTCACTTGTATCTACTATTCTATATCTCAAATCTACTCCAAAGCAAAATATTTTTAAACAGTTATCGTGACATTGAATTTACTATTCTTGATTTCCCTCATTTCCTAGTCTAGTTACAGAGTCATTTTTATACCCTCCATCATGCTTAAACATGTGATACCAGAAATGGAAATGGCTGATGAATGCTAAATGCAGTGGGTACCTTTCTGTACTCATGTAGCTTTACCTGTCCTTGTTACTTGATATAGTTGCCCACTCCCTTCTTTGAGAAATACTTACCTTTGCAACCATGACATCACCTTCTGTTCCTTATTTTATTGTTTTTTACTTCTTTCTTTACTTTTTCCCTTAAAAATATCATAAACTTTAAAAAATGTCTATAAATATTAATATAAAACCATTATTATAGATTACCTTCTGTTCTACAACACTGCCTTTATATATATCTTAGGCAATGTTCTCTCTTCCATTTTTCAGTTCACTTTCTATAACTGCTACTTATCAGATATTTGACATTCATGATGGATAGTTATTATCTCACAGTTTTCTCCTCATATCCTTGTCTTTTTCTCTGCAAAGATAAAGCCTGGGAAAGTCTTCACAGATTTCCAACCTACCAATGTTTTGGGTAATATTTGTTTGTTAATCTAGCTAGCTAGCTATAATCTAGCTGTCCATTGATCATCTATCATGTATCTATCTCTAATTATATTCAGTATCATATATGTTTTCTCTTTGATATTTTTTCCACCCTGTTCTTTTAATTGAAAACATATTACCCTTGAATTTTTCAAGGAATTTTAATAGAAGTTTTTATTTCTGTTTAACAGGTCTTACTCTACTAATTATCCCTCCACCCCCTTTTTTTGGACAATCTATTTATGTTTTGTGGTATTTTGTCACATAGTGTTATTTTGATTTAAATTTTGGTTTTCCCTTTAATGTTGCTGGTTACCATAGCATTTTTGGTGATGTTTGGCTCCTTGTTTTCTTTAAAAGTGAAGTGAGCAGTTTTTAAATGTTCTAAGTGGCTGCTGTGAGATAGCCCTGTGACTAAAATGGTAAGGCTAATGGTGAAATTTTTGTCTTTTGACAAATTTTATTATTTTTCACCAGTTTATTTTAATATAGTATATTTATCTATTTATTTTACTTTTTTGTGATAAGCTGGATGATAATTCAGCAATTAAATTGATGGGAATTAGGATGACAGAATGACTAACAGGGAAGGAATTTCTGTCCACACTCATAATGGTCTATCACAAATGATTATTTTGGAATTTTTAAGTATTAGAGAACCAAAGTATTCATTTGTACTTAAACAACATACCTGGTTACAATCCTCTTTCCATGTTAATAAGATTCTGCATTTCTAAAAAGAAGCCTTTCAATTGTATGTTTTAGGGATTCAGAAAGTCAGTATCAAGGAAATCTTCGATTTTCACAAAAGGTAGTTATTTTGTAAAAGTATTCTGACAAAATGTTTAGTGTGCAATCAATACATTCTTTATATTTAAATCGGTAGGTAACAATTCCATTTTCAGACTTGGAATCATACAAAAATACATGGTGGTAAGAATAATGTTATATAACCTTTTCCTATAAAAGAGAGGCTTAAAATAATACCCTATTATATGAATTGTCATTTAATGAAAAATCTTAGAATGCTTTAAGAAATGGGGAAGAAAAGCAATTTAAAATGGATAATTACGAATTAATTTAAATCACTATGAAACATCAGGCAATAAGATAAAATAGGAAGAGAGTGGACTTTAGAGCTGAATGAGAAGTTACCTATAAAAGTTTAAAACACAAAAAAATATCGAAAATAAACTAATTGTTTAAAAAGCTATTGTCTCCTGAATGCTCTGAGTCAGATTTCCAAACTTTTATCATTCTTGCGCTGGAAACGCAGTGTGCTACATACCTCTTCCTCCTCCTCTTCAGCCAAGTCTTCACCTTACTGCACTGCTATCTATGACATTATTCCCTTGGGTGCCTGGGTGGCTCAGTGAGTTAAGTGTCTGTCTGACCCTTGGTTTTGGCTCAGGTCATGATCTTAATACTCTTGTGCTCACAGTGTGGGGGCCTGCGTGGGATTCTCTCTCTCCGTCTCTCACTCTCTCTGTGTCTCATAATAAATAAATAAATTTGAAAAAAACAAAACATTATTTCCTTAACTGACATACATTTTTACTGAAATGTAATGATATAGTAAACCTTATATTATCAGTAAAAAAAACAACATAATATCTCATAATGAAGACCAAGTGTAGAGAATAAAGTGATAAAATTCCATTTTTAAAAATTAATATACTAAAAATACTAACGTTGAGAAGTAACATTAAATCTCAATTTTCAGAAATTTGCAATTATTGACAGATAATTCAGTGAAAATAATGGAATATTTTATTATAGTTTGTAATATGGAGATATTTGGCTTCATGTTGATTATGTTAAATGAAATGAAAGGTTGGTGCTAAGACTGTGATTTTATTTCCTAAATTTGATTTTGGAAAACATCAATTATTTTTTATATTTGGGAATGTATTTATAAAATACAAAACATATATATGAGCTTTATTTGATTATACTGGACAATGAATTTAATTTCCTAATCCAAATGATTTAAATAACTTTTAGTCAAGAACTCTTTAGATTAGACTCTTCTGAAAGTGTCAGCTTATTTGGTAATATCTTCAATGTGATACAAAATATAAAAATAATTGTTATGTGGTTTGGAAAATATTTATAAAATCCTTTTGTGAGTTTTTTCAAACAATTGTAAATAAGCATGCTGCTCTTGTTGGAAAACAATTACATTTGTGCCAGATGTACAAGATATGCTGATCTACAATGCCAGCCTCAATCGTGTTTATGATCTAAGTAACTGAAATGTCCTTCTAGAAATTGGTAAAGTTCATCTCACAATCCAATTAAAAGAATGAGTCATGTTAATTGAAAACCAAAGACTATCTAGATTAAAAAACACCGTTATTGTAGATAATGTCTTCAGAGAATTGAAAATTGTTCCGAATTCAGTGACCACTCTGATCCATGTGACAATTTTAACAAATCTGTCATATATTTCTCTTAAATTTTCATGCATTTCTGTGGTAGCAGTGCGTATTATAGTTACAAGTGTGTAAAGTTTGCTGCTGGTGCAATGACGTGAGTTTTTTGAAAGGACTGTTTTACTGAAGCAGTATGTCTGTGACTATCACGTCCAGATAATATTATATTTGGCATTTCAGAAATATGTGATCTCTAATGAATGACTTAGAAAAAGTAAATAAAGAAAATATTTTCTTGGACAATATCAGAAGATTGGCAAATTGACAATATTTTAAATACATCAATTTGGCTTAAAATTACTGCTTTTGACAAACTTTGGTTAATAATTTTTGCCAATGTTTTCAACAAATATTTATGCTGGCAGGACAACCTGTGTTATGTAAGATAAATTCCTTATTATTCTTTTTGTTTTCTTTCTCTTTGATTATTATTTTACACTTTGTTTGGCATCAGTCTTGGTAAATCTTTTGAACCTTATTTCAACATTTTTGGTGTTGGAAGATTAAATTTTATTGGACTTCTGGTTTCCAATTCTGCATGTAAAGAGTTTGGAAGGTACAACTCCATCCTGAAACAAGTAAAAAAGCTGAACAGACTGAAAAAAATCAACAACTTTTCTTGGATGCATAAGAGGAAAGGACACAGAGCAAGCTGCTCCCTCAAGACTGTAGAGGCACAGGCAAACACAGGGAGTTGTGGCTAACTGAAGCAGAGACTCAGATGAAACTATCATAGGAATCAGTGCGAGGTAGGAAAAACTGAACTGTAATTGACAAATTGCTGGAGGCTCAGTGCAGACATATCTGTAGAGTTAAAAACTGCAGGGCGATCCAGTCATACCAATTCTCTACAGTCTTTTACGGAGGCTAGAAGTCTTCAAAACTCATTCTATAAAGCCAGTGTTACCCTAATACCAAGACCAGACAAAAAACATTAAAAGAAAAGAAAACTACACACCAATACCTCTCATGACATAGATTTAAAATTCTCAACAAATATTAGCAAATCAAATCCAAAAAGGTATAAAAACAACTATACACTGTGACCAAGTAGTATTTATCCTATGTGTGCAAGGCTGGCTCAATGTTAAAAAAATTAATAAATGTAATCTATTACATCAATAGACTAAAAAAGAAAAATTACAGGATCATATCAATAGAGTAAAAAAAAAAGAGCTGACAAAATCCAACACCCTTTCATGATAAAAATTCTCAGAAAGCTAGGAGTAGAGGGAACTTCCTTAACTTAATAAAGTTTGTCTACAAAAAGCCTTACTTAATGGTAAGAAATTTAAAAACGTTCCCAATAAGATCAATGCAAGGCAAAGATGTTCTCTCTCATGACTCCTTTTCTTTTTCATGTTTATTAATTTTTGGAGACAAAACAGAGTATGAGTGGAGGAGAGGCACAGAGAGAGGGAAACAGAATCTGAAGCAGTCTCCAAGTTCTGAGCTGTCTTCACAGAGCCCAATCTGGGCTTGAACCCCCCCAAACTGTGAGATCATGACCGGAGTCAAAGTCAGATGCTTAACTGTCTGAGCCACACAGGCGCCCCTAAAATTATGTTTTGAAAACAATGAGCATAGGTTGAAGAGTGGGTCTCACTGTAAAACTGTTCCTAGATCAGTCTGTAGAGGATTGTGGATTACTGGGAGTGGGGTGCTGGACTGGGGATGTAGGAGATGTATGAAAGAGAAACGCACAGTATTGCTTACTCTCCTATTTTGACTTAAGTAGCCATAATAGACTTCATGTTGAAAACATGTCTCTGATATTTATATTAGAGGTATTTGGGGCTAGTCAACTGCATATTTGAGTAGCCCTGGTTTTGTTCATCCTTTACTCTTCCTAGGATCTCCAGTCCCCTTCTGATCCCCTATGTTCTTCAGTTCTTCACATCTAATTTCCTTGCTTACTCTGCAAAAAGTAGATATGATATGAAATCAAGAAGGTAAAACAAATATGAGGCAAAAAGAAGAATGAATCTTGCCAACTTGGCTAATACGGCATCTTAATATTCATTAGGGATACTCATGGCAAGTCTCTAGGACTTGTAAAACAAACTCATTTCAAACTCTGACATCCTCTAGTCTGGTTTTGACAATCATCTTTAGGTCACTATTGCCCTTTATGAAAATTTCAAGAAAGGTACATCATTCCCATGTTGCTGCAGTTAACAATACTGTTTCTTTAGAAAGATCTTAGAAATGAGAAGCCCCATATAAATCTCAAGAAACAGATTTGAAAGTTGACATGTATAGAATATTCTTTGTAATTTTGGTAAAATTACAACCAACCAACCAACCAACCACCAAAAGAACAAACAAACTTTTGAGTTTCCAATGGCATTTACCTAATATCTACTTATTCTTTATTATACTGGGAGATTAGGAACTCTGTTCTCTGTTATCTATAGAATTGTAAAGTGTGTGTGTATACGTGTGTGTGTGTGTGTGTGTGCATGTATTTTCCTACAGAAGCATATTTTACAAATGGAAAATAACCATATATTGGAATAATATATATATGTGTGTGTGTGTGTGTGTGTATACATACACACACACATATATATATATATATATATAGTCAGTAGAGTTTCCTTTACTAAGTGTAGTTACCTCTAGCCTTATTCCGAGGCATAAAATACCAGCAGTAACATCAAACAGAAAACTGAACATTTCTTTCGATTGCCTACGCTAACCATTTCAAACACAATGACTGCATTCTACTCAGATTGTTTCAAATTTGAAGCACCCCGAATCAAATAAAATGCAAGAGAGATGAGCAATAAATGTTCAAAGACTTTTAAAAGTTATTGCTATTATACTATCTGACTTGGATTGTCATATTGATTACAGCTGAACAATGAAACATACCCAAAAGCAATCATATATATTTTAGTTGATGATTCACTTTGTAAGCTTCTGTTCTCTTTCATGAGATATTCACTTTAGGACTTTGATTTGACTTTCTATATTTTCTCTCTTGTTTTAATGACAGTCTAGGATATTAAACCCTAATTTCAAACCCCTTGATCAATAAGGCACTATTTAAAGCAGTGGCTTATAACAAATGTAACACTGCACCTTTGCATTTACTATAAGCAATCCAAAATATATTGCATTAAAAAGCACATCAGCATTACATAATGCTATATAGAGCATAGCAGAAATGCAAACTTACCCTCTAGATGCTTATAACCTGTTTTTAAAATTTAGCCTGATTTAAAAATATGATGTATCATAATAATTTGAATATATTAGTTATTCCCCATGTTACCAATAAACATATTTAACCCATACTTTTCTCATTTTTATCTGTGTATCACTGTGCTTATTTCTATTGTTGGATATAATATAAAATGAACATGTATTGTATAAACACTACATCAGCAATTAGGAACAAATTAACTTTTAAGTAGCTGAATTAAAGTTTATGAAAAAAGTAGAACTTTTATGGGGATTTTATAAGCAATGTAGGAAATTAGCCTTTCATAAGTACTAGAAACAATCTTGCTTTATTCCAAGGACTCTGGAAGCAAATGCACAGAGGTAGTCCAGGGTGTCTGGACTCTTTGAGGGTAGACACTAGACCTCTATATTTGCATGTATCAAGTGTATGTCATAGGGACTGGCATTGCGACACAAAATAGATTATGTTTTATCCATTGTGGGTAATACTGCAGTTATAAAGGGGGAAGGGATACACTGGTGCATATCCAGAGACTTCTTCCTTTAGATCTGTATTTTATTAATCAAATTACTCATGGAAGAAACAATCATACTAACAGCATAATTTTCATTAAAGAGCTGCCTACTTAAAAAATTAGTTCCACTCCAAAATCTCTCTCCCTTACAGCCAGAACTGATCTACTTCTTTCTCTTGTCAATTCTGCATAGGCCTCTCTATTTCTGAAAGTCCAGCATTTGGGAAATCTCACAGTAAGAAAATATATAAAAATAAGTTAAAAAATAAAAATCTTATAGTAATGTTTAATATAATGAAGTTTATGAAAGTGACTTGGGAGAACTTTCCCAATATCCCACAAAGCCAGAAGAATGAGGTTCTGACAGAGTTAGTACTGTACATATCAAAATATGAGAAAATGAGCAAAACTGATGTAGTCATATGAACTCCAATAGGATTTATTTTGGATATCAAGGAATTAAAGAAAACCCTTGGAAAAAGAAGGAATCTTCAAATATTACTGCAAAATGAATTTCATGTCCATTCTAGGAGAGACTCCTTTATAAGATGAAACAATTTTTATCTTGCTATCATATTTTTCAAAAAATCTATTCAAGAAAACATCAACTTATGAGTATTTACCCTGTCTATAATTTCTAAAATGTAAGTATAGTTTCAATGCTACTTTCTTATGGCAAAATTAATAAACTAATTTAAAAACATTTTCTCATGTTATTTTGTAAGAAAATGTCCATATCAAACTTCTAGGAAAACTGTTCAGTAGAATATTTTGAGGACTGTTCCACTTCAGATGCATTTATGTTTACATAGCTTGATTTATTTACTACTAAATATTTTCCATTATGAATACTTCCTTACATTCTGTTAATATAAGTTTTTCCTATAAGTGATGACTTGTGAATACCTATCACTTAATTTAAACTCTATTTAGAAGAGTCTCTCCAGGTTAAAAACCTATTTATTTATTTCTGGACTTGTCTGCTCAGTTTAACATACATCTGTGGAAGGTCTGCATGCCAGGCAATATATGAAGCTTTTATAGGTAAAATAATAAAAATAGTCTGTTGCTCTTTTGAAATTAAGAATTTAATACTAAGATCAGTATCAGTACATTATATTAAGTGTCGAGGCAGCAATACATCAATCCCAGGTGCTATGGAAACACATCAAAAGGTGAAAATCTGCAAGTAATTACAATAGTTCCAGAGGCTAGGAAAAATAATTATGCTTACAAATAATGATATTAACATCTCTATCTGGATACACCATTGAGCTCTCTATTAAAATATATCTTAAAATTAACATCTTTTATCTTCAAATATCCAAATTAACTCTACTGACTCTAGACTTCATTACATCATCGATACAAAATTTGATCAATTATTGCTGTAAAACAATTATCTTTGTCTCTCTCTTTCTCTCCACACTCTACAACTTTTATCAAGTCCGTTAAAAAACACACACGCGCGCGCGCGCACACACACACATATATGTATATGTTTGCTTGTTCTTCCCTTAGGTGTGGCTGTTGACTAATCATTCCAATGAAAGGACATTATTCTAGGTCTTAATAGTCTAATTCATTCATACAACAAATACTT
Organism: Lynx canadensis; assembly: GCF_007474595.2. Classification (NCBI taxonomy): domain Eukaryota; kingdom Metazoa; phylum Chordata; class Mammalia; order Carnivora; family Felidae; genus Lynx; species Lynx canadensis. The sequence goes on from NC_044320.2 coordinate 24,304,335, forward strand.
ATTGAATACTATTGATCTATTCATGTACAAAGTATCTAGTGATGTTACAGGGCAATGACAAAGAGTCACAGTTCTTAATGTTTCTTCTACAGCCAAATTGTGATAATTTTGAAAAGAGATGGCTCAGAAAGGAATTTGCTATTCATAAAAAAACAAAAGCCACAAGTTAGAGAGTAATGTTATAAGCAGAGTCATAGATGCAGAAAAACAAAAACAGGTAAGTTTCATGCAGTTTTATTCTGAACCTACTCTGCATATATATTCTTAAAAATATTTATCCACTATTCAATTTAATCATCCACCTCCCATCTCTTTCACCTCGCCTATTTCTTAAAATATGACACACTCCTTTAAAGATATTCCTTTAGAGCCTACTCTCTTCCCATTGTTGTTTGGAGTGATGGCTTTATGGGCTTGATATAGAAATATTATAATTGATTGATTAATTTACTTTCACAGAAATTCTGAGTTACAACATTTACCTTATAAAATATCTTATATTCACTGTGTCTTCCTTTTTGATATTAACTGTCATTTGCTAGAGGTGATTTCCTAAGAAATGATGCATGGGAGAGAAACTTGTTTGATTTGTCACGTATCAGAAAATGTATCTTAGTTTACATAGCTTCCTGAGAGACAGCTTTTAAAGGTATGAAATTGGTGAATCAAAATTATCTCCCTAATTTACAACTTGGAAGCCATTTTCCAGTGTTTTCTTGGGTACAGTTTTACTGGTGAGAGATCAGATGCCAGGTGATTTCTGTTTCTTTTCTAGAATTTTTGGAATTGTTTCTTTATTCTTAGGAGTTCTGATATATAATTATGATCTTCTTATGATTTGTTATTCTTCTGCTTTTGCAAACTAATTAATTTTATTAGTATTTTCTTACATACACAATATGTACATGAGATACTGTGGCTGATAAATATCACTACATAGATTTTAATATCATGAAGAAGTTTATCAAAGAACAATTTATAAAAATATTTTTATGAAAACAATATCCCTTAATGATACGCACTATATATCTGTGCATTTACATATTTGTGTGTTCATGAGCACATGTGTGTATGTATATATACATAACATATATGTAACATATGTGATATATATAAATATAAATATATATGTGTGTGTGTATATATATATATATATATGTTATTTCTCCACAATACATCTTCCAGGAGTTTCTGATTTGTATTCTCCACTGTACTAAAAATAATTATTAATGTATGCTAAATACTAAATGAATGTATTTGTGTTGATTTGAGTTAAAATGCAGCAGAAGGGAGTAGAACTATTTTTTTGTAAACTGACTTGCAGTTTATATAATTTAATTTGTTGTGTAATCAATATTATTAATACTATTTTCATTGTGGAGCCAAGAATCTGTATACATATATTCCCTATGTTTTATACTGACAATATGAAAATCATGTATGATTTTCCAGCATATTTGCAATGCCTTTTAGAATTTGGAATTCTTTATTCAGAAATAAAGATTCACGTATCAATTCATGCTTTTTTGTATTCATTATATACATGAGGTTTCACTCAAGGTATTTTTGCCAGCTCACTTTGTACCTTCTTTTTCTTGATCTATAAGATCAGTATGCAAGGCTATGTCACTTTTCCATTGCACATTAATAATCAAAGAGTAGTTTTTCCTGCAGGAGGTGTGTCAGGGCAATTTGACAAACAGTGCTTTGAAGGATCATGACCTTGAAGGTCTCTAGCAAGCCAATTTCTGAATTTGAAGAGGCTGTCAGATTGAATTTCAAAGAACAGTATATTAATGTCCATGATTAAGATTGGAGATACCCTATGCAATGGTTTTTATTCTTTAAAATTAGATTATAATTAGATAATGAGGTCCATACACAACCAATTAAAATCAAAATTGTCTAATGAAAGGGGCATGGCGTAGAGAAGAGTAGATATCTGTGCCTTTGCCTACATGTGTGTGTTTATGTGAGTGTTGGAAAAGCCACAGATATGGTTCAATTTTTACCCAGTTCAATTCTACAAAATGATTAAAATATTTAATGGATATGTTATTGAAATCACAAGCTTTGCCATTGCAGAAGGTGAAGATGTGTGACAGGAAAAGTTAAAGCTGAAAGTGTTAGCTCAATCTGTTAGGATCAGATCCAAGCAATTTTAATTTCCAGGAGCAGAGGTGATAATAAGAAGAGTTGAAGGTAAGGACACTGTGTTAGAACTTCTCTACAATTAACATGAAATGATATTATTATGATTTATTACTTTAAACTAACTACCAGAAAATTTCCCAGACTCTTATAAAAATTATTTTATTTGTTTTTATAAAGATGGGAGAAGTATTTAGGGAAGGATGAGACTTCCAAAAATGGAAGCTTCAAGAAAGGTATGCCCAAGAACACTTAAAATTACTGTGATGAACAATAAAATAAATTTTGTACTTATGGTGAAGGCCATATTCCCACTGAAATACACATTACATTCACAAAACCATTGTTCCTACGTAGCTAGTATCATAAAGATTAATATTTGGGGAGATAAGTATCATTGTACAACCTTGCATTTCACAAAATAATTTATTAGAGATAATAATAATGGAAGTTATATTCAAGGAAGTATTTCTCCTTGAATATAGAGTCAAAAAGTTTATACATAATAAAACTGTTATTCAGGTTATTCAAACTGTTGTCCAGCTCCATAAAACTATAAAACAGAAGTTACTTTCATCCAATTCCCAGTTCAATATTGATACGTGAAATATCAAACTTAGATATATTCCCCATTCTATAAAAACAGTAAAAGAATTTAGGTGTTATGTGACAGTCTTAAAAAGAAAATACAATTCACACATCTTAAAACACTGTCCCTGCTTTTTGCTTGAAGTCTTTATGATAATGGCATTTCTAGTTAAATCACTTAGCTAGGTGTTCATTTGTTTGTTTGACATTCTAATCTAATGTCTCACCATACAGGGATTTCCTCTTTAAAATAAAGCCTTAGAATTCAGTTTATCCATATATTTAATCAGTTATTTATTAGGTTTATACCATATGGCAGGATCTCTGCAATGCCATGGGGATAGAGTCCTATATATTTGAGTCAGTATCCCTGGCTCTTGGAGCTTATAATGTACTAGAGGAGATTGTGCATCATGCAATTATAATTTCAGTGTGATGCATGGCACAAAGGGGGAAAAAAACAGAATTCTATGATGGAATACAGGGACAGGATATAAAGGCAGGGAGAATTTCTGTAAGGAATGGTTATTGTCGCTGAGATATGAAGGAATGAATAGATGTTAGATAGATGTTTCTAGGCAGAATTAATGACATATATTCTGTGGCAGAAAGAGGTTTGGGAAGTTGGATAAAGTCAAGGATTAGGTTGTTCTGAATGAGAATAAAGAAGAGCAGGCACGACTGATAAAATAACGAGAGCAGTGCATGCAGGGTATCATAGGTCACAGCGAAACTTTTGAATTTCATTTCAAGGGCAATGGGAAGCAATTCAAAGTTTTTAAGGTAGGGAGACAAAATTATATTCTATGTCTTAATTCATGGAAATTGAGTTTGATAATCTGTAAGGACTATCAGGTATCATGACTCTAAGTTTGGAATTGTATAAATAATTCAGTATTTCAAATTTTTGTTGTAAAGTTAAAAGATGTACAGTATAATCAAAATGCACACATCTTAAGAACATTGTACAATTTAAAGACTCAGAACTGAAATATGCTCAAAGCCATATTCAAAGAATGCATAGAACAATGCATTCTATGAAAGCATAAACATGTTAGGAAAGATACATTAATGATGGTGATGAGCTGGTTATATATTTGGGTGAGAGTGGTAAGGGAAGTGATAGTGTTTACTTTTAGTGCTTGAATCTTTTATGAGACTAGCTAATATTTTAAGAAGACCATGAGGCTGCTCCTTTTTAGTTCATTTGTCTCTTAAATAGGGCTAATAGTGACAAAATCAAGATTTTGTTAGGGAGAAGTGAAGAAAACCAGAAATTTTTAATATTTAATGGCTGGTCTTTTTCTTTTAAGTTCATGGTGTACGACTATATTTCTCTCCTGGTTTATTAGTAGTTTAAATTTTTTTCTCTGGATTTTAATTATTTTTGATTGGGATTATGCCATAACCTCAAATAATTTAATGAATTTTCTCTTGTATGCACTTAATAACAGTATATGTCAACACTATACAATACTCTACTCATTTCTTTATGGTTGTACTATAGAATTTCAATGGTTTTCTGTCATAAATGATTTTAAAGGAATATCTTTAAAAACAAAACATTTGAATATGGTTATACATTTTGATCAGGTTCTAAGAAGTAATCTAATGCATTTTGGAATTACTCTATCAATATACACTTCCGCAAATAACTTATGCAAAATTCTGTCTCATTATAGTATAACAAAGTGAATACATAGTTAAGGAGGGACAGAAAGAGAGAGAAGGAAAGGGAGAGGAAGAGGGAAATACATATACATTTACAGTATTGTGATTAAAATATTTCATTAACTATTTTAACTTAGATTTTCATATTAATTACTGTGATTGAACATTGCTCATACTTATTAAACATTAGTACCTTATAGTCTACAAATTATCAGATAATTCTCATTGTCCCAGTGTTATTTGTATAAGTTCTTTTTTTGGTCTGTGTAAGTTATGCACATTGTGTTCATTATCAAAACATGATGGCAAACATCAAACTGAATCTTCTTTACTCCCCTGTTTTCTTACATTTATAAAGTCTCACTTTGTGAAATAACTATTTTTTCTACCTCATTCTCATACTTTGCTTCTTTTCACTCTCCTTTACTTGTTCTCAGATAATGACCTCACTTTGCACTTCACAAGTGCATAACTATTTAATAATAGTTAGCCAACATATGATAATTTCCTCAAATTCTAACACCACGGTAACCAACATAAATAATGCCTGTATATATTTGCACTTTATCCTTCTCTTCTGTTATACAGAAAATGCATTATTCCTCCTTGCAAAGGTTCTTTTACTCGTATTCTGGATCCCTTTCAGAATCTTTATTTTTTTTCTTTTTCTTGAATATTAAAATTTACCCACTCTACTAAATCATTCTCATCAATATTCTAACATGCTCTAAGCAATACACGTTTAAACTTGTTCAGTTAAATAAAAAAGAATAGATTAAACAAAGTTAAATATATATAGTTACTCTGTTACTATGTATTGCAAATCTCCAAAGAGTGAACAGTATATCTGTAATTTAATTTATTATGAAATCTGCTTATCATTAATAAGAATAAAGATTTTTTTTCAAAACCTGAAAAGTTTGAGATGCTTACTACACACCCAAGTAGGAATTAAAGAAAGAGAAAGACACTTTTGGGTACAAGAGAGTCACTCAGCAGAAAATAAGAATTAGAGATGTAAGTCTCAAAGTAAATGAGTACATTGACTTTTAAGTCCTGATCCTGGATGAGTTTGTTGAAGGAATAAATACATAAAATAAAAACAAATAATGTGTGACTCCTAAAATGTTCAAATACTTAACAGTTTAAGAAGAAAAAGTGAAGCCAGTAATAGGACAAATATAATAAATGATATAATAATGGAAGGCCAAGAGTAAGATGTATGAAGGTAAAATTTAAGTGTTTCCAGAGTGAGAGAGATGCCATATTAAAGGCTATTTAGAAATTAATTAAGAAGATTGAAATAGATCAACGGATTTGTAAAGTTGGGGATAAATCATAAGACTACATGTATTGGTTATTACAAAAAATCTGAAAAACAAATACACTTTAAAACTCTCAAAATAGATTATCTAAACTTTTTTTTGTTATGCCAGCAATATTAAAAATTAAGTTCAGCAAAAATATCATACAAATATCTAATATATAAAATAGGGTAACAATATTAACTTCAATTAAAATGTAAGCAGCAGCGTTCTGAAAATGACTTTGAATTAATCAATAATACAAATTAATAAAATAATGTATAAATGTGCATATCATTGCATCAAAATTGAAATTAAAAATTTTTAGAAATATAAAGAAATAAATATAAATGGCAAAGAATAGAATGGTAATCAATGGAAGCTCACAGAAAACAGAGAGCATCCTAGTCTATATTGGCATTTGATACATATAGATTTCAAACATAAATTCAGCTGGGAAATGATAGGCAAATTAAATAATTAAATTGACATTGCTTGGATGAAAAAGAAGATAATAAAGAAATACACTTATTTATTCGTTAACGGGTATTTCAAATTTTAAAAGATATACTGCCATGTTTTGTAACGTGTTTTAGATCATATAAAAGAAAGGAAACGTAAACAATCATTAACCACAACAAAATCTGTCAAAGGTCTTCCAAAATGCAGAGACTTCACTTTGGGACAATAATGCTCTGAAATAAAAGCTGAGAACTGGATTAGGTGAGGTGATCTAAAAAGAAAAGAGGTAGGGTAGGACAGAAATTCCAAAAAGATGCTGTTAGATAGAAAACACAGAAAACTCTCTGTGTTATATCTTTTCTGAAGTATCCATTAAATGCAAGGAACATAAAAATAGGAAATACACAATCTGTGTTGCATTGTATTAAACTCTTTACCATAAAGACACTAATTCACATACTGATTCTATGTTTAACATAGACCTGGTTTCTTTTTTTTTAACGTTTATTTATTTTGGAGACAGAGAGAGACAGAGCATGAACGGGGGAGGGTCAGAGAGAGGGAGACACAGAATCCGAAACAGGCTCCAGGCTCTGAGCTGTCAGCACAGAGCCCGACGTGGGGCTCGAACTCACGGACCGCGAGATCATGACCTGAGCCGAAGTCAGCCGCTTAACCGACTGAGCCACCCAAGCACCCCCAGACCTGGTTTCTTAAATTGCAAAATTTCACAGGATGCTTGAGAAGATTCAATATGTAAATTGCCAAAGAAGACATGTGACAGAAAATAGATGTTCAATATATTTCTTGACTTTATATTATTTTTCTAAGAAAAATGCACAGTAATACTAGATACTTAATGGTATATAACAATTGCATATATCTATAGAGGGTTTTCTTTGTCAATTAATTTCAGTCAATAACCCCCTGGAACACACCTATAGTAGAATAAAGCCAAGTCTGTTTGTTTATTGCAACAAAGGAGACAGCCAACAATATGGGTCTATGAGGTGTCTCAGTAAAAGGGAGTAAGGAACTTGCTAGAATATTTTGAGTTGTGTTGTATGATTTTGGAGAGGCTTCAAGGAAGTACAGTGTTGCTATGCATAGGATATGCAATACGGTAATCCTTTGGTTGAGTATCTTACCAATTTTTTTTCTAAAAGGCAGAAGGAATGGAACGTTATGTGCCAAAGGAGCAGCAGTTATATTTGCAATAATAGGGAGGGGTGGATCCTAGATAATTTCTGCAATTTGGACAGTGTTTCAGTTTCTGTTTGAGCTCATTGTTATGGAGTGATCTTGTTTTTGTCTCACTCGATCAGGGTCACAGAATGACCTTGTGGCTTTTGGTATTCTGTAAAATTGTTTACTGTCAACAGGAATATACTATCACTTAGCTGTTCAAGCCAAGACAGCTTAGGTGACTATGGTCAGGGACTGTGTATTTGTCATATATCATGTCGATGTAAGATTATGCCATGTGAGAACAAAAGTGGAAATTTAAAAATTACCAATGTCCTTTACCTAATGATATGCAACACATATAGCATGAAGAAAGATTTGATTATTATACGGTATAAGGGAAAAATAAAATAAGATCAAATTATTTTAGGTATATTTAGGTATATCTATATATACCTACAATTTTATATATATATATATATATATATACATATCTGCAACATATATAATATACAGCTATTTTGAATTCAATTATACATTAAAATCACAATTACAAAATATTTTATTAAAGACAGCCACTTAAAATTAAAAATACACATACAATGTAAATTCAAATATATCTTTACTTCTCAGTCTTTCATGTTCTCTATAAACTGAATATCGTTAAAAGATCTCTGACTTTTGGGAAAAGTCTATGAACATTTCATATCTTCCTGTACATTAAAACTTGAATTTTTCCATAGGCAATCAGCATCTGAAAATTTCCTTACTCAGTTGTTGCCTGACATTCTGGCCATTTCCATAGAAATATAGATCAGATGGGTTAATATAAGGAATGAATCTTTTTTAAAGGTAGTAGTGTTTCAAATTTCTTACTTTCTGATACTGAACAAACCAGTAACTATTTTCCATGAGAGAAAATCAAAATCAAACTGAAAAATGCCCCCTATGCTTCTGTAATACTTTTAAAGATTTCTATGATGGTCAACCTTTTAGGGAGCATCAAGATGTCTTTTGAGCATGATATGTTCTGATACTTGAATTTTAGGAATCTTGTAATATAAAAGCTAAAAGGAGAGTAGTTAGTTCCATACTTGTGGGTATACAACTTTCAGAATTCCCAATAAGGGGAAGAAAGAAGATGGCTGGGTGAATATCTGCTATCATTGATTTGTTCACGTAAAATGTGATTGCTTTTCCCCTTCAATCCAGAGTAAATGGTTAAACCATTACCTATTTCATAATTATCATACTTTATAATTATTTACTTCAATGATTGTGATTATAAATGTATTATTATTATTACTTTTGGAGAGCTAGAAGTGAAGAAAAATTCATTTTTAACACAATGATTTTCAGTGGGACATGGAACAATCAGCGGAGATATTGTAAATAGTAAGGTAAAAGCCACAGGGAAGACTATAGGATATATAGTGATGCCCTCCTTCCTGAAGATTTCCCCTTAAAGGCCGTGGATGATATTAGTCATAGGCAATTTTTCCGTGCTTTAAACATATTTTAAAATAATCTACTTTCCATGTACCTTCTTAAATCTATTATTCTTTTCTTTGAATTATTTATTTAGACACTTCTGGAAAATGATTTTGATGAACAAATCCCAAAGATATTATGTAACTATTGATACTGGGTTCCTACATAACCATTTTCTGTAAAAGTTGCTTTAAGAGAAAAATATCCTGATGAAAAAGAAAATCCTTAATTCAAAGAAATGAATCTTTGGTGGTAAAGAAAAAATACATGGGATAAAATATGGTAAGTGTGATAAACTATGAATACTGTAAGGAGTATTGAGCCAGTAAGAACTGGCTTTAAATAACTAGTCCACCACAAAAATAAGTGATAACAGAAAGTTCTTAATCCCTTTGCATCTGAATTCTCACTTTCCATGTTAATATAAGAATAATTTCATCTTATTAAATTATCATTTATATATGTATATTAAAAATCAAAGATGGACAATTTTATATGACACAAACTACAATACTACAATTTATCTTTTGAGAATTGTCAAGATTAATAAGGAATATTATATAGAGAATTTAACTATAATAGGAACACATTAAATTTGCTAGACTCTAAAATATCGAGGTGCACTTGAGTATCTGACTCATAATTTCAGCTCAGGTCATGATCCCACAGTTATGGGATCCAGCCCTTCAGCCTCCATGTGGAGCTTGCAGCGTTCTTAAGATTCACTCTTTCTCCCTCTGCCAACTCCCCCACTCATGCTCTCTCTCTCTCTCTCTCTAAAAAAGAAATTTAAAAAAACACCTAAAAACAATTTTAGGTTTTAATTCATCTGATGCTGTCAACTATCTTCTGCAATGCAGAAATAATTGCTTGCTCATGGACAAGCAATTTTAGAAACAAATAAAAACATCATCAAGATATTATGCTACATTAATATCAAATGAAAAACAAATGACTAAGATTTAGATAGAAGGCAAATAAAACTTATTGTAATTAGGGGCGCCTGGGTGGCTCAGTTGGTTGAACATCTGACTTCAGCTCAGGTCATGATCTCAGGGGGTTGTGAGTTCAAGCCCCGTGTCGGGCTCTGTGCTGACAGCTCAGAGCCTGGAGCCTGCTTCAGATTGTGTCTCCCTCTCTCTCTGCCCCTCCCCTGCTCGTGCCCTGTCTCTCCCTCTCTCCCAAAAATAAATAAAAACATTAAAAAAACCTTATTATAATTAATATCTCAAAGAACCATTAAAATATCAGAACAGGAAACAACTTAGAATTTCAAGCTTGGAAAATGTCACTCAGGCCAATCACAATTCAAATACATGCTCTAACCAATCTAATTTGCCACTGTTTACACTGTTTAAAGAAATTACACAAAAGAATAATAATAATAAAAATTGTAAAAAAAGTATCTATAAGAAATCTTGTACCTGGGAACATAGCTGAACTATTTATAATTATGCAGTATTATACATAAAGTCTTTGAGGTTTTCTTCTTATTCTCTTATTTTTAAAATATGATTAAGGAGATTTATGAAATTTAAGTCGTTGAAGACAATTAATATTAGTCACTAGTAAACAGGTCACTAGAAAAATTAACAAATTGATCTTTTTTTGTCAGTGCCTCTCTTACAAAGATATAATCTGTCACTTCATAGATTTCTTTGTACCTATGAGTCGTATGTGCAAGAAATGAGGATCTAGGTATAATTAGAAACTTGAAACCACTTGTTCGACATTTTGTTAAAAATTATACATATCACATAGAATGTATTAACCCATTCAACAGATAGCAAATAAATACTGTTTGTAAGGCAGGAATTCTTTTAGATATCGGAGATTCAGTGATGAACAATGCAGACAAAGGTCCTGCCGGTTATCAACATTACATTTTAAAATACTGATATGCATGTCAAATTGGCTGATATCAAGGGGCGCCTGGGTGGTTCAGTCATTTAAATGTCCAGCTTTGGCTCAGGTCATGATTTCAGTTTGTGAGGTCAAGCCCCACATTGGGCTCTCTGCTATCAGCACAGAGTCTGCTTTGGATCCTCTGTCCCCTTCTCTCTCTGCTCCTCTTCCACTTGTGCTCTCTCTCTCTCAAAAATAAATAAGCATTTAAAAAATTAACTGGTATCATTTAATTGTAAATATTTTTATAAGAGAGGAGGTCAGGATTGGCAAAAAATTATAGCGACAATAATAAAAACTAAAATTGATTATCTGCACCATAATAGGCACTGAGATAAACCAACACTGACTTCATTATCTTACTTAAATAAAACAAACAAACAAACAAACATATTAATTACATAGCACATCTCCCTCAGTTTATGGAGGGCAAAACAGAAACATAAAAAATTAACTAACTTAGATTATGTCTCTCAAAAAGGAGGTTGTTAGTAAATGAATATGAGGTGGATTTGTTTTGTGGGATTAAAGTATTAAAGAAGGCATTTAGAACATTAATAAAATATTTTACCATTTTATGCACTATAAATTGACAAATAGTTCATAAGACTGAGAATAGCTTATACTTTAAAACAGTTTCAAACACAGCAAATTGTTTAACTGACTTTTTATCCACCTAATCTATTCTTCTGTGCTGTGTATTCACAGTATCTGGGCAGACTGACAAGAGCAATATGTATTTTATGAATAAACATCTGAAGAAACCAAGATACACAGCTGCTGCAAATGTCAGTTTCCATCATTTATGATACTCACATATTGCCCATTATATGCGGTCCTCAGAAGGCGCAGGATGCAATCATTGCTCTCATAGCAATAATACAGGGACATTGTATAGGCTCCAGAGTAGGCGTTCTGCTGATCATGGTGGTATCCTCTACCTTAATTATGCACTATATTTGCATTATTGAGAGTACAATTGCTGCCAAGGAACTGTTATGATGTCAATGCAATTACACTGATATTATGCTGTTTCAGCATTGTTCAAATGTGAGATCCTTACAATGCAAAATTTGATAAAAAAAAAAGGCAATAGGATATTTATATTACCCCCATCAAAAGGCTATTTGACATAAATCAGATGTGCACACTTAAAATTTGCTAAAGACTGTGAATAGTTTCATAAGCATGTTAAAGATTTATTGCACTTGCAGGTTTTTTTCTGTACTAAAAGACATTTAGTTTGAAATCTATAAAAGTGCTGGTATTCAACCATTTGCAACATGAAAAGGGCAATTTCAATGATTCCATCTTATAAAAAGAATGGCTGCCTAATTGCCAATGTCTCTATAAACACTGTATTTGAGAGCTATTTGTTTATTGAATTTGATACCACCTGTTGAAAAATAAAAGCAAAACATATGTTCTTAAAAGACCTCAAATTTACACATTTTAGTTAAGTCTTTCAGGTTTATATATACCATGATGTTATTCTGGCCATATGACATTTGCCATAAAGCTAAATGACCATTTAAACTCACTCACATACTCAGCGATCATTTTACTAAGCATTTCCTATATTTTAGGAACTATATTATGTGATATAAAAATGATCAAAAAGACAAAAAAAAGTTTCTCATTGATAAAATTGCAAGCTAGACAAAAATACAAATATGTAAATACAAATATGTCATGTTGAAAGTCAGTCATTTCAAAAGTTAGAATATTAATACATTTTTAGGTACATATAAAGAAATTAGAGAAATTTGGGTAAATTTAATTGATGAGATGGTATTTGAACTGGATCTTACAAAATGGTAGAAACTGGTCAGGTAACAAAGTGAAGTAATATTTTAGGGTGAAAAATATGTCTGAAAGAAAGGAGACATAAGTTAGGCTGGTGAATTAGGTCAATGTAGAAAGAGTCTCACCACACTGGGAATCAGAAGAATGGAGCAGAAAGGATAGAAGAGATATAGGTGGAAAAGTGGGATGGACATTGATAATCATGTAACTTGTGTGTCCATTCACGGAGTTTTGATTTCAAGTTGTAGTCAGCAGGATTCCATATACGGAGGCTGGCGAAATCTCACACCTGATCCATAAAAGTCAGGGTTCACCACTGCTATAAGAGCAAAAGTCATTTCTCATTCTTTTCCACCTTCTAATCTCAGTCTTCATTCACGGAATTGTCAAAACCCATGTAGATAATCTTTCTAGCACTCTGAGCTCTCATGTCTAATTTCCTCAATTCCAAATATCTCTTTCTTCACCTGTCTCACCCAATGACACCCATAGTAATAATATTGTTGCTCTTGTCATTAATAGCTGTACCATGTCCCCAGATATCTATTTTGAGAGTTCTAGTCTCTGCTTACTCTTACTTTCAAAGTTCACTTGTTCTAGGGGCGCCTGGGTGGCGCAGTCGGTTAAGCGTCCAACTTCAGCCAGGTCACGATCTCGCGGTCCGTGAGTTCGAGCCCCGGGTCGGGCTCTGGGCTGATGGCTCGGAGCCTGGAGCCCGTTTCCGATTCTGTGTCTCCCTCTCTCTCTGCCCCTCCCCCGTTCATGCTCTGTCTCTCTCTGTCCCAAAAATAAATAAACGTTGAAAAAAAAAATTTAAAAAAGTTCACTTGTTCTAAAATAATGAGCTTGTGTATTATGTAATCACATTTGTACATCATCATTTTTTTCAATTTCCACACTGCACTCACATCCTCTTTTGCCTACTTAACTCAGTTTAGATTGGGGATTTCTACTTGTTTTTATATCTACATCCTCAACTTACTTTTCTCTCCTCCCACTACGCTTAACCAGAAGATTTTCAACCCAAGTTACAACCAGCCCTTGACTAACTCTCTGCCTATGGCCAAACAGTTGAAGATATTATAGAAAACATACAACCATCTGGTTCAACTTTGAGAAATCTGAAGTGCACCCTCAGCAATACTCAGAAAACCTATTACATTTCCCTATTAATTTGTTATTCCACTCTCTCAGATAAATATTTTGCATCTTAATTCTTTCTTCAGATCTAATGCTCTTGACTCTACATATCTCATAGAAAGAATCCACCCGTGAAATTAACAGTAACCAGAGAAGCTCTCACTTTCACACCGCACATTTTACTGTTTTACCTCTGCTGCCCTATAGTCTGCCTGCTTCCCCTTGAAATACATAAACTATCTTAGAGAGTCTGGGTGGCTCAGTCGGTTAAGCATCCTACTCTTGATTTGGGCTCAGGTCATGATCTCACCTTTTGTGAGTTTGACACCTGCATCGGATTCTGTGCTGACAGTGTGGCTGCTTGGGATTCTCTCTCTCTCCCTCTCTTTCTGTTCCTGTCCAGCTTGTGTTCTCTTTCTCACATAATAAATAAATAAACGTTAAAAAAAAAGAAATGCATAAACTATCTTTGCTCCACATGGGTTAGAAGCCCCCATGTTCTCTGGGCAACACTCCCTCTTGCTTTCTCTAGTTCTTTCTGTAATACTCCTCTATCTCTTAAATCATCAAATTTTTCCTCCCTACTGGATCGTTAACACTTGTCATATGAGCATGCTGTTATTTAGTCTATTAAAAACACGCTCTGATCCTCATGACCTAATCCAATTACTGCCTTGTTCCTTGCTCCTCTCAGGGGCAAATCACTTTTAAAGATGTTGCCCTCTGGCCCAGTCTTTGATTTCTCACTTCAATCCATTCCAAACAGGCATCCATTCCCACAGTTATTGTTCAGATCATCAATGTCATCTTTCTCACCTATGTTAATGCTTATTTTTTAATTTACAAATTCTTATGTCTCTCAGTAACATTCAACTCAGTTGATCATTTTTCCTTGTAGAGTTTGTTTTTTTTTCTTCTCCTAGTTTCCAGGATACCACATTCTTCTTGTATTTCTTCCTATCTTAGTTTTCTCTCAACAGTTGTCCCTTTTTCCTCTTCCTCTTTCCAACCTTAATATGTTGGTATTTCCAAGGTTCCTGTCCGTAAGCCCTTTTCCTTTCTCCCTTTACAGTCTCCCTAGGTTAGTGCTTTTTTGTGTTTTGCTTTTTGTTTTTAAATGGAGGTATAAAAACAGTCATGAAATAAATTTAATGAATCATGACCAGATTTTGCTTGTAATGGAATAAAATAAGAATTGCATTGAAAATGTCAGTGAGTATCACACATAGTAAGAGCATGAGAAAAAGTTGTTTTACAGCTAGACTGGGACAGCTCCATGCTTATCTCTGGGTATGCCTGGAATCTTGCATTGACTCATGGTCAAGATCAGGATGAGCTGTATTAAGTAATAATATATACTGTGTTATTTACGGTAACAAATTCCCTGAAAGCACCCCATACAAGCTGATTTACATTATTTATCAATATATACATTGATTACATTTGGCTTAACTGCTTATCTAATCTGTGTTGGGAATGTGATCAGTGAGGTATAAGAGATGCTTGGGAATGGAAACTATTTCCTGGGCTCCCCTAAAACAAGATACCGTGTGCGTGGTTTGGTGGTTCATAAACTAAAGAGGAAGTACATCTTGTGCAGCTTCAAAAGGACTCTGGGAAGCTGGGCTTAGAAATCTGTCAGGCCACCAATAATTGCCTGTACATCCTTTCTCCTGTTGTACTGCATTTTTAAGCTGTATTAAAGCTTTAATAAGTATTCAGCCTGTGAAGTCTTGTGAGTTCTTTCAAATATTCAATCCTGTGTAATCAATGCTAGCAATTCTGTGAAAATTTTATTTCAGTATGTATCCATGAACAGGGGTTAAGAAGTCAAATGCTTTTTGCTGTGGATTAAGAAAAGCTTCAGAAGCATTGCCTTAGGTCATTGTATCCAGTCCCATGATTTTAAATACCATTTGTACATGGTGACTTGCACATATATATCTCTAACTACCCTAGTTAGTTCCCTAGTTCTAGATTTGCATAATGCACTGCACACTTGACAGCAGATTTATAATGGGCATCACAACCACAACAACTTCATATCCAACAGCAAACTTTTGATTTACTCTTGTTTTCTTTTTCCGATCCTATCACATCCTATCACCATTTACTCAATCGTTCAGAAATAAGAGAGAAAAAACTAGGAGTCACTCTTATCTCTTTCCTTTTCCACACTACTCTCCAAAATCTATTAGCAAATTAGAATTTAGTTCAAAATATATATAAAATCTAGCAGTTGTCTCCCACTAACCTTTACACTGCCCCTAGCCAGTTAACCATCACGTCCTACCTAGATTACCACCAGTCTTCCAACTCCATTCTTTTTTTTTTAAGTGTATTCATTTATTTTTGAGAGAGAGAAAGAGAGAGAGAGCACGAGCACACAAGCAGGGGAGATGCAGATAGAGAGAATCCCAAGTAGGCTCCCCACTGTCAGCACAGAGCCAGACATGGGACTTGATCTCTCGAATGATGAGATCATGATCTGAGCTGAAATCAAGAGTTGGATGCTTAACTGACTAAGCCACCCAGGTGCCCCTTACCTAACAGAGTAAGGTCCTTTCTGACTACTAAATTAGAAGCATCTTTCCATCTCCTTTCTATGACATTCTACTTTGATTTTCTTCTCACTAGGGTATTTTTCTGTCTTATTAATTTATGCATTTATGAAGTATGTATGTATGTATATATTTATTTATTTTTATGTTTTTCCCGATTGTAATGGAAAATCTGCAACAGTGAAATCTCCATCTATTGTCTTTACTATTATTTCCCATTTCAAAGAATATGACCAGGACCCTAGAAGTCTGACAATAAGTGTGCTTGATATCAAGTGACATAATGGTGATAATAACTTATGTTAGTACAAGACTCTTACTTACCTTGACATTTTGTCTGATATCAGTATCACCACAACTGAATTCCTTAATAATTATGTATTGAGTTGAGCCACCTGGAAGCTAACCGTGGAAGGGTGATTTGTGCAGAAGCAATGTATTAGTTTCCAGGAAAACTTAGTATGGGGGGGGGGGAGTGTGGAGAAAGGACTAGAATGGGAAAGAGCCAAAAGAGGAAATAATACCAGCTAAAGTCCTGAGAGGGTACCCATGATTTGGCTGTGGATGAATCTGGAAACAGTGCAGGCAATACCTTAAAATTGCCCTAATCAGCAGTCGGGGAGCTGGAGTCTCAATAATCCCTCTACCTCTCAGGCTTTAGTTATAACCCACCACCTGTGACAAAAGTTCCTGGTCACTTGCACAAAACATACAAACACAAAAGATACTGGCAAACTAAGGAATGCTCTTCAACCAAAGAAACAGGGATAAACTCAAAGAAGTGAAAGAATGCCCTTGGCAAAAAGATGTGAGAATATGTGGGTGGAGCCACTACAGTACCTGCTAGAATAGGGTTTTTGAAGAGAAGATTAAAATGACTTAAAGAGTCAGTTATTCTTAACTAAATTGTCAAATTCAGTTAAATGCCTATCAAAAACCCATAGTGAGGAACCGATATAGATGGCTTCAAAATGAAATAGAATACTGATAAACATGGTCCTGTTATGTATGGCAATTCTATTCGGGGTAAAGATGATTCATGGAAAGGAAAGGTTTTCTTTAATAAATGTAGTTGGAAACAACAAATAGCCATATGGAACAAAGCAAAACTTTATACCCAATCCACAATATTTATTTTAAGCTAGAACAAAGATAAAATACTAAAATATAATGGTAACAGTGATGCACTAGTACAAAGTGTGGGTGAATGATCATCTGAAATTGTTGTGCCTTTACAAAACATACCACAGAAACTAGAAATAATACATATTGGAAACTAGCCAACAATTCATATAATTCATTTCATTCCCTCAGAAAATTGCAAAAGTCATCAAATTCAGTTTTCATTGGTGTTCATTATTAAAAAGAAGCTGGGGCACCTGGGTGGCTCAGTAGGTTGAGCAACCGACTTTGGCTCAGGTCATGATCTCACAGTTTGTGGGTTCGAGCCCCACATTAGGCCCTGTGCTGACTGCTTGCTCAGAGCCTGGAACCTGCTTCAGATTCTGTATCTCCTTGTCTCTCTGTCCCTCCCCCACTCACACTTTGTCTCACTCTGTTTCTCAAAAATAAATAAATGTAAAAAAAAAAATTAAAGAAGCAAAATCCCATGGCTTAAAGATGCTGCAAATGACATTTCTTTCCCTTCCTAAAAAATATCTTTCCCCCCAAATTTTCCTATTTTCTAGATTGCACATGAATACATAAGGATGGGCACATTTTAATTTATACACATACATATGCATCAGTGTAAATTAAAAATTAAGGATGCCATGGAGGAATAAAGGCAATGAGGAAGTGTTGATTAAAAAGGAGGAGCCGCTGGGAGAAAACCAATAAAATGCAAATATCTGAAGGTTAGATATTTTGAAAAGGCAATTGTCTTGCTCTAGGTTGGCATGGAGAAGAGACTTGTGCTGATAAAAAAAAAAATTACATGTAAGTGAAATTTTCCTAAATATTTCCATTAGAGGTTATTCCTTTTCATTGTATCATCTGCCTTCTTTTTATAAAGGCTGTGGATTATTATTCCACTTCTATCATCAAAACAATATTAGTAAAATATAAAAATTATATCAACAGCTACACAGTAGTTAATTTTCCTCTTAGTGTAATCATGTGACTTACATTAATAAAAGACTTAGTTTTCTGAAATGTAACCAAAACATTTTTGCTTCCTCCATGTATACCAAATTAGCATTAGATTGGTTAGTAAATGCTAAGTAATTATTACATTCTGTTCACAACAATATCATTTTCAAAGTCATACCCAGAGAAAAGAAGCCTCAACAACTGTGCATTAAATAGGCCAAATAAAATCTAAGATCCCACCAGTATAGAAATAATCCATGCCTCTTTATACCTTTGCTGATAACAAATATCATAATTTGTGAATGAAAAAAGGCAACAAAACTGGATACATAACAAGGCAAAACAAAACTCTGAAGTTTTTCTTTAACATAAAAGAGGTTATTTGCAGATTACAAAATAATGATAATCAAAAAAGAATGATTCTACTTGTAACTTTTAACAGTAAGAAATGTCAAAATTAAAAAAAGAAAAAGGGAGGCTTTATTAACCACAATGCAAGATACAAAATAAAACTATAATATTTGAGCCACCAGTTGAGTATTAGTAAAAATACCATCATCATCATCATCATCACTCATTCATATAATGTACATTTGGGGAGAACTTGTCTTCTTACTAGTGAAAATATTGCAGTGAACAAAATAGATTTAAAACTTCCTTCTTCATGAAGCTTCTTTTAAACAAGAAAAGCTTAACTTTTAGAGTTATGTTATAATAAACCAATCAATCTTCACTGAATGCTTCTTTAAAAGGAACTGTATTATCTCTGACTTCCAAAAACCTATGTTGTTATATGTTACATCCATTGTACTTCTTTATCCTATAACTGAAAATTTGTACCTTTTGACCATCTTCCTGCAACTGCCCCTCCAACAACTCTCTGTCTCTGATAACCACAATTCTGATCTCTTTTTCTAAGCATTTGTTTTTAGTTTTAGTTTGTTTTTAGATTCCACATATAAGTATGATCTTATAGTACTTGTCTCTGACTTACTTCATTTAGCACAACACCTTCAAGGTCCATTCATGTTGTCACAACTGGTAGGGTTTTCTTGTTTTTTGTTTTTTTTTTATGGCTGGATAATATCCCATTTCATATATACACCACAATTTCTTTGTCCATCCACTGATGGAGAGGTAGGATGTTTTCATGTCTTGGTTATTGTAAATAATGCTGCTATGAACATGAGGATGCAGATATATTTTCAATTTATTGTTTTCATTACCATTGGGTACATTCCCAAAAGTGCAATTATTGCATCATATGGTAGATCTATTTTTAATTTTTTAAGGATCCTCCATACTATTTTCCACTCCACAGCTGCCAAATATTTTTTCCCACTCCATAGGTTGCCGTTTCACTCTGTTGATGGTTTCTTTTGTTGTGCCGAAACTTTCAGATTTGATACAGTCCCACTTGTTTATTTTTTATTTTGTGGCCAGTCTTCAGCTTTCATATCCAAAAACTTATGACCAAGGCACATGCCCAGGAGCTTTGTTCCTATGTTTTCTCCTAGGAGATTCAGAGTTTCAGATCTTACATTTAAGTCTTTAATCCATTTTGAGTTAATGTTTTTGCATGGTATAGATATGGGTCCAGTTTCATTCTTTTACATGTGAATAGTCAATTATGCCAGCACCATTTATTGAAGATACTGTCTTATCTCCATTGAGTTTTCTTGCTCCCTTATCAAATGTTATTGACCATATATATTCCGTTTATTTCTGGGCCCTTGATTCTTATCCATTGATCTCTTTGTCTATGTTTATGGCAGCACCATACTGTTTTGATTACTATAACCTTCATAGTATAGCTTGAAATGAGGAGGTGTGATGCCTCCTGCTTTGTTATTCTTTTTCAGAATTTCTTTAGCTATTTGTGGTCATTTGTGGTTCTGTGTAAATTTTAAAATTATTTTTTCAATTTTGGGAAAATGACATTGGAATCTTGTTACGGATTGTAGTGAATCTAAAGATGGCTTTTGGTAGTATTGACATTAATGTTATTAATTCTCCCAATTCCTGAACATGAGATACATTTCCATTTATGTATGTCTTCTTCAATTTTTTTCATGTCTCATAATTTTCAGTGTATGGATCTTTCACCTTGTTAGTTAAATTTATTTCTAAGTATTTTGTTGTTTTCAATGCTATTATAAATGGGGTTGACTTTATTTCTTTTTCAGAAGTTTTGTTGTTAGTGCATAGAAATGCTATTGATTTTTTGCATGTTGCATAACTTTAATGAATTAATTGATTAGAGCTAATAGTTTTTTGGTGAGGGCTTTAGGACTTTCTCTATATATAATACAGTCATCTGCAAATATTGACAATTCTACTTCTTCCTTTCCAATTCTGATACTTTTTATTCCTTTTTTTTTTTTTGGCCTGATAGCTCTAGCTAAGACTTTTATTACTATGTTGGATATAAATGATGAGAGTGGACAGCCTTGTCTTGTTCCTAATCTCAGAAGGCAAATTTTCAACCTTTCACTATGACTGTGCTGTTAGCTGTGGGCTTGTCATATATGACCTTTACTATGTTCAGATATGTTCTTTATATACTGAGTTTAAGAGTGTTTGTCATGAAGGATGTTGAATTTTGTCCATGCTTTTTCTGTGCCTGTTGAGACGATCATATGGTTCTTTTCTTTTATTCTGCTAATGGGATATATCACATTGATTAATTTGTATATATTGAACTATCCTTGCATCCCAGGGATAAATTACAGTTGATCATGGTGAATGAGACTATTAATATTCTGCTAACTTCTGTTTGCTAGCATTTCATAGAGAATATTTGCACCCATATTCATTAGGTATATTGCCCTATAGTTTATTTTTTCCTAGTAGTGTCCTTTTCTGGTTTTGGTAATGGGATAATGCTGGTCTTATAAGATGAGTTTGGGAGTGTTCCTTCATCTCTGGTATTTGGGGAGAATTTGAGAAAGACTGGTGTTAATACTTCCTTAGATGTTTGGTAAAATTCATGAGTGAAACAATCTGGTCTTCATTGGTAGATTTTTGGTTACTAATTCAAATTCCTTACAGAAATTGGTTCATTTATATTTTTTATTTCTTCCTGATTCAGTCTTGGTAAAGTTGTATGTTTCTAAAAATGTTTTCAATTTTCCATTTCTAGGGTGCCTGGGTGGCTCAGTTGGTTAAGTGTCTGACTCTTGGTTTTGGCTCAGGTCATGATTTCACAGTTCATGAGATTGAGCTCCTTACCAGACTCTGTGCTAACAGAGCAGAGCCTGCTTGAGATTCTCTCTCTCCCTCTCTCTATCCTTCCCCCTCCCTGCCAAAAAAACCAAATAAACTTTTAAAAAATTTAAAAAAAAATTTTCCATTTCTTATAGGTTGTCCAGTTTATTGGTATATGATTGTTCGTAGTAGTCTCTTATAATCCTTTGAATTTCTGTGTTATCAGTTGTAATTTCTCCTTTTTATTTGTATTTTATTATTATTATTATTATTATTATTTGGATCCTTTCTCTTTTTTCTTGGTTAGTCTAGCTAAAGTTTTGTCAATCTTGTTTATCTTTTCAATGAACAAACTCTTAGTTTGGTTAATTTTTTCTATTGTTTTTCTGTTCCCCATTTCATATTTCTGCTCTAATATTTATTATTTCCTTTCTTCTGCTAACTGTAGGCTCAGTTTTCTTTGTTTCTAGTTCATTAGGGCATAGTGTTAGATTGTGGGTTTTTTGTGTTTTTTTCTAGTTTTTTTAATGTTTATTTTTGAGAAAGAGGGAGAGAGCACAAGCAGGGGAGGTGCAGAGAGAGGGGTATACACAGAATCTGAAGCAGGCTCCAGGCTCTGAACTGTCAGCACAGGGCCTGATGCGGGACTCAAACCCACGAACCATAATATCATGACCTGAGCTGAAATCAGACACTCAACTGACTAAGCCACCCAGGTGCCCTAGATTATTTATTGGGATCCTTCTTGCTTCTTAATGTAGACATTTATTGCTATATACTTCTCTCTTAGAACTGATTTTTCTACGTCCCATAAATTCTTTTTTTTTTTTTTTTTTAAATTTTTTTTTCAACGTTTATTTATTTTTGGGACAGAGAGAGACAGAGCATGAACGGGGGAGGGGCAGAGAGAGAGGGAGACACAGAATCGGAAACAGGCTCCAGGCTCTGAGCCATCAGCCCAGAGCCCGACGCGGGGCTCGAACTCACGGACCGCGAGATCGTGACCTGGCTGAAGTCGGACGCTTAACCGACTGCGCCACCCAGGCGCCCCGTCCCATAAATTCTGATATGTTCTGTTTCATTTGTCTCAAGAAACTTTTTTTTTTGTCCCTTTAGTTTTGTCTTTGATCCATTGATTTCTCAGGATAGTGTTGCTTAATTTCCACGTATTTGTAAATTTTCCAGTTTTTGTCTTGTTATTGATTTCTAGTTTAATGCTATGTGGTCAGAGAATACATTTGGTATGATTTCAATCTACTTGAATTTGCTAAGAACTGTTTTGCGGCCTAACACTGTCTGTCTTAGGAAATGTTTCATGTTTGCTTGAAAGTAATATATATTCTGCTGTTGTTGGATAGAATGTTCTGTATATGTGTGTTAGGTTAATTTGCTCTATACTGTTGTGAAAATCTGCTGTTACCTTATTGATTCTCTGTCTGAATAATCTATCCATTGTTGAAAAAGGGTACTAGAGTCCCCAAATATTATTGCATTCCCATTTATTTCTCTTTTTAATTCTGTTTCTGCTTTATATATTTAGGTGCTCTGATGTTGGGTTCATCATCCAATATTACACTTTTTCTTCCAAACCCTCAATTTTGGACTCTCTCCCAACTCCAAATTATCAAATTATTATTTTTCATTTATTCTGTAGAAGTCACTCTTTCTTCATAATTTAGTTGTCTTAATTTTCAGATAATTTAGAAGCACAAACATATAGTTCATCTCATTCACACACACATTTATATACGT
Source organism: Lynx canadensis (assembly GCF_007474595.2). Lineage (NCBI taxonomy): Eukaryota > Metazoa > Chordata > Mammalia > Carnivora > Felidae > Lynx > Lynx canadensis. The sequence continues at coordinate 24,327,649 of NC_044320.2, forward strand.
AATGTTTTTTTAGTGGTTACTGAAATTTTTTGTTTATTTGACTAATATATATTTGGCCTATTTCATTTCTGGTATTTGGTTTCCAGTATATAGTTCTGTTATGTCTTATGCATTCATAGTGAAATTTGAATTAATATAAAGGCAATAACCAAATGTTGATTTCACAATAATTGAGCAAATATTAGGGTTTCAGTGTAAAATCCAGCCAAAATGTATTTGTAACTGTAAAAGGAAAGGCTTACAATCTTATTCCTGAGCCACACCACTACACTCAGCCTTTCCTTACCACACACACACACACACACACACACACACACAACATAGAGCCCTGTGCCTCGTATTGCTTACACCTTTCAAGGAAAAGCTAAGCCATTCTAAATACATTTTGTTTAATTTAATGGTGACCTTCAATATCTTTAATTTGGAAACAAATATAACTGTTATAAAGCAAAAATGGTAGGAAATTGTTCAAGACTTACTAAACCCATGCAAATTTCCATCCCTGGTTTTCATCAATGCATAGACTAACCAATAATAAGGGAAAAAGAGACAAAGGAGAGAGAGAGAGGGAGAGAGAGAGAGAGAGTGAGCTGATTTAAGAAGAGTTTTGTTCCAGGGCAAATTTTGAAAATAATACATATTATGAAAAAACAATACATGTTTGAGGATAGTAAAATATTACTGGGGTTTATTTATATTCATTTGTCTGTTAAAATTATTTCTGTTTCATACACCTAGGCATTTTACAGTTTATAATATAGAATACAAACAAACATCACTGTGAATGAAGAGATTCCAAGGAGAAACACATTTTATAAAATATTTTGGGAACATTTACTATCCAAATTACTCTCCACTTTAGTAATGTACTACCCAGTGAATCCAAGAATACATCAATACATGATTGTAATTAGAATGCAAATGCATGAGTATGCATCTGAGAAACATTGGGAGTCTGAAGGAAAATAAATTATCAAGCACTGCAATGAAAAATAAACAAGCAGCAAAAATTATAAATCTTATGGATAACAGGGGAGGTGACCAAAAAATGCACAGCCTGTATGAGGAGACAAAGGGACAAAGGTGAAAGAAAGGCTGAACTCAGAAAGAAATTATTTGTCAGTTACACCAGGTAAGATTAGTGAATGAAGTAAACTTGAGTATAAGGAAAAGAAATGGGGTGGAGGATGGCAAAAAAAAAAATGATATTAAACAGTAAAAATTAAGTCATTTAATAAAAGTTAAAAATATGATTTAAATGAAATAATATTTAATTTAAGTTATTCTTCTACTCATTTGAAGATGAGAAAGTATCATGCCTGATCACATGAGTATAGCATTCACATGATCTCTATCAGACAAATAGGCAAATGGGCCTGTTTCTAAGACACATGACCAATTCTCTAGTCATCATACAACACTTCTTATTTCAAAATACTTAAGTAACAACACATCTTAAGTAAAAAAAAACCCAAAAAACAAAAAACAAACAAACAATGGTATGAAACCCTACCAATGCTTTATCAGTAATACAGTTGTATGAACATAAGAGAAAAGGAGGTAAAAATTTTAAATGAATTTAGATAAACAAAAAAAGTTATTGATTTTAATAAAGTTCTACCATATTGCTTGAAGTGGTTTGTCATAAATGCAAATCAATTTTACATAATATTGTATATGTATATATTCTTATGTTTTAATAAAGAAACTGTTAAAATAATACCTCTTACTGAGAATTAAGCCCAAAAGAACTTGTACTAATTTTAGCCACAGAAAAGTGTTGGAAGTAGATTATTTATATAGAAATTAACATCCTGTTGTTTGGTTTTGCCAGAAATTCAGATTAGACCTATTTCTTCCATATACATGAAAGGTTTACATGTGTGTATGTGTTTTGATATTGTAGTATTCACTTAGTCATTAGGTTTTTACATATTACTTCAAATTTTGTTATCAATTCTGTTCAAAAATTTAAATAAAATTGATAAGTACTTTATGATACTCTGTAACTTCTATATCGTGAAGTTTTATTGCTTAATTTAGTGATATTTTAAATAATAAAAGTGCTTCTCCTAAGCCAGCCATATTATTTTGGAATCAGTAACAGAAGAGAATATCATTAATATGCTAAAAATCATACTGGTAATGGATTTGTAAAATAAATCACTTAATTTTATTTAGCTCTGTGTAGAGGAAAACCCATAGATTTAAAAATACTAAAAAGAATTAGAAAATAATTTAGTAGACAGTTCAATATGCTTAAATATAAAACAGAATAAATGACAGAAGTAGAAAAAAAAACATACAACAAAAGAATAGTATAAGAAATAAAAAGTAAGTTCTGTAAAAAATGAGACAAAACCTCCATACATCAGGAGGGCAAACTTGCATGTGCACAAAATAGAGAATTCCAAATTCAAAATGTTTATAGAACAAAGAAAATGTAAAGGTCACCAATGACTGCAAATAAATGTATTAGTAATATGAAATAATCTATAGCAAGTAAATATGAAAATCAGATAAAGTGAATTTCTCAGAAAATATAATTTTTCAGTAGAAACAAGCTAAAACAACACATTTACATTATAATAATGTGTCTTATTCCATTTTTTTTTTTAAATGTTTGACTGCTGATAGCTTTTAAGTCTCATAGCCCTTTGTAAGCACTCTGGTTCCTCCTTCTGTCCCACATCTAGATATGCTGATTAGAAAGTGTGGCTGCTACTTCTGACATGGCAGGTTGTTCAAACCACAAAGTCCTTCTCTGTAGGCAAGGGAGCTCTTATCAGAACCCATCCCCCAAACCCTAAAAACCCTGCCAAGCCAGTTTCCTTGCTCTGCTCTGTTTCTCTCTCAATTCTTTTTTAGATGGGTCTCCAAGTCATCCTTTTCTCCCCTCAGAACCCTCAGAACCCTCACTAGGTTAATAAGGAACCAGTAAAAAGCCTTTTTATACCATTTTGGTGCACGTGTGGTGTCCTAAGTATGGGCATCTGAAGCACAGTTTGGGTGGAGTTCATCTAGTTTCTGTGGGTGGTCTCAACACACATATACACATACTACACACATGCATTTGAACGTGTATATGTGTATGATACATATCATAAAGCGCCCAAACCAGAATCTTTCTTCTTAAAAAAATTTTTAAATGTTTGTTTATTTTTGAGAGAGAGACAGAGGGCAAGCAGGGGAGGGGCAGAGAGAGAGGGAGACACAGAATCTGAAGCAGGCTCCGGGATGTGAGCCGGATACAGGGCTTGAACCCACAAACCATGAGATCATGACCTGAGCTGAAGTTGGACGCTTAACTGTCTGAGCCACTCAGGTGCCCCCCAAACTTCTTAATGGGATGACATCAAAGAATTATTGTTAATATCAGTAACAAAATTGTATGCCTTTTGCTGCCACAAATATTAGCTCTTGGTAGAGATATTCAGCAGTTCATTTAGTAAGAAAACTTCATGAGTACTGAAGAATTTTTTATTATAATCTGGGAGTGGCGGAAATTTTAACTATGACATAAGCAAATGTGTACTTCAAATTTGGTTTATCTAGTACTGATGACTTTCTACTTATGCATCTAAAATTTCATACATTCTTTATATTATGACCAAAGCTAAAGGTCAATTGGCTACGTGGGCAGGATTATGTTGCTCTTGATATCAGAATCCAGTAGTTGTCTACCTAAAGCAAATTTGTAACAGTTTCTATAATATAAAGAGCTGGCATCATAGAGGAAAGATGACATGTGCAAGCATTTCAAATGTAATGAAGTAAGTAGTATCATTGGGTAAAAACAAAAGAAAACAGAGAAAAAGGATATTTATTTTTTTTCTAATTTCTACACATGAAACTAATATTACACTGTTAATTACTGAATTCAAATAAAAACTTGAAAAAGGAAAAAAAAGGATACTTGTTCTTAAAGAGGAATCTGGAAAATATTTATGGAGATGATGGGATTAATCTTAGTTCTTGAATTTTGGTTAATATTTCAATAGGAAAAAAAAATAAATAGGTATTGATCCAAGAATTCTTGGCAAGGGGAACAGAATAAGCATAAGTGGAGAGGGAGGTCAAGTGAATGTCTTTCACAATGAGCAATTAGAGGTGTTTTTAAGAGCAACATTTTTTTTTGCATGGTGTAAATTAATTAGAAATTTATTTTAAATTATTGGTGTTTGATTTTTTAATTACAAATTAAGAAAGTGAGTTCTCTAAGTTTTAGTATGAGTGAAACTATAAATCATATTAATTTATGATTCTAACAAATTTTTCAAAGCTTTTAAGAAAACCTTACAACCCAATTAATTATTTTTTATTATTCAATTTAAATTTACTTTATGAGTACATTTGGATTTTCACGTTTCACTTGTTTGACTCTAAGATCTTCCCAACTACTTGAATGTTAGATTCATAAATACATGTCTTTGATATTCTTAACTATTGAAATTATATCTATATGTTTGTGAAATTTAAACTTATGTTAACAGCTCTTTTACATTTATTTAATGAAAATTTTCATTGGAATCATAAGCATACTATGTTATCTAGTAGATAAGTTCTCTTGAAGATTAGGAATGCACATAAAATAACAAATATTCAAAGGTTATTTCTTAACATTTTGTTTTGAAATAGTTCATCACCTCTATTTAAGTCTGAATATTATTAGGGTTAGGAAGTACTTTCTCACTTTAAAGTTACTTTCCCAATCATTTGACCAATAATTTGACCAAGCTAGCTGAACTTCTCAGTAACTAGAGAAAGCAACCACCCCCCTGACTCCACACTCCCACTCCCACTCAGGACAATACAGATTTTTGGTCACTATTGGTAATACCTTTTGATTTCTATTTGTGTTCATATAAATAGAACAGGAACACCCATAACTTATAGGAGTTGCTGGTACAGTTTATATCCTTGGGATTACATAACTGTTTAAATCTTTATTAATAAGGAAAGTCTCATGTCACAGCCTTTAATTTAAAGTCTAGTTTGTCTGATATAAGTATGGCTACTCCAGCTTTCTTTTGACTTCCAGTAGCATGATATACACTTCTCCATCCTCTCGCTTTCAATGTGAAGGTGTCCTTAGGTCTAAAATAAGTCTCTTGTAGATAGCAAATAGATAGGTCTTGTTTTTTTAATCCATTCTGATACCCTATGTCTTTTGGTTGGAGCATTTAGTCCATTTACATTCAGTGTTATTATGGAATGATATGGGTTTAGAGTCATTGTGATGTCTGTAGGTTTCATGCTTGTAGTGATGTCTCTGGTACTTTGTGGTCCTTGCAACATTTCACTCAAAGAATCCCCCTTAGGATTTCATGTAGGGCTGGTTTAGTGGTGATGATTTCCTTCAGTTTTCATTTGTTTGGGAAGACCTTTATCTCTCCTTCTATTCTGAATGACAGACTTGCTGGATAAAGGGTTCTCAGCTGCATATTTTTTTCTGTTCAACACACTGAAGATTTCCTGCCATTCGTTTCTGGCCTGCCAAGTTTCAGTAGATAGGTAGGTATACTACTATTTTTATGTGTCTACCTTTGTAAGTTATAGCCTGTTTATCCCTAGCAAATTTCAGAATTTTATCTTTATCCTTGTATTTTGCCAGTTTCACTATGATATGTCATGCAGAAGATCGATTCAAGTTACATCCAAAGGGAGTTCTCTGTGCCTCTTGGATTTTAATGCCTTTATCCCTCCCCAGATCAGGGAAGTTCTCAGCTATGATTTGTTCAAGTACACCTTCAGCCCCTTTCTCGCTCTCTCTTCTTCTTCTGGAATTCCTATGATACAGATATTGTTGAATTTGATTGCATCACTTAGTTCTCTAATTCTCACCTCATACTCATAGCTTTTTTTATCTATTTTTCTCAGCTTCTTCTTTTTCCATAATTTTATCTTCTAATTCACCTATTATCTCCTCTGCCTCTTCAATCCAAGCTGTGGTCGCCTTCATTTTATTTTGCACCTCATTTATAGCATTTTTTAGCTCCTCATGACTATTTCTTGGTCTCTTGATCTCTGTAGCAATAGATTCTCTGCTGTCCTTTATGCTTTTTTCAAGCCCAGCAATTAATTTTATGACTATTATTCTAAATTCTTGTTCTGTTATATTGCTTAAATCATTTTTGATCAATTTGTTAGCTGTCACTACCTCTTGGAGTTTCTTTTCAGGATTAGTCTTCCATTTTGTCACTTTGGGTAGTCCCTGCGGTGGCTCCAAACTGCAGGGCACTTCCACTGTGCTGTCCGGAGTAACTTGTGTTGTTGGTGGGGCCACAGTCAGACCTGATGTCTGCCCCCAGACCACCGTTGGGGCCACAGTCAGACTGGTGTGTACCTTATCTTCCCCTCTCCCAGGGGCAGGACTCACTGTGGAGTGGTGCTGCCCCTGTCTGGGCTACTTGCATACTGCCAGGCTTGTGGTTCTGCTTTGATGGGATCTGGCCAAGGGCGTATTAGCTAGGGTGGATCCTCAAGGTGCACTGGGGCAGGAGGGGCATTATATAGTAATTACAGGGTCTATCCATCAGGAAGAGCTAACAATTATAAATGTCTATGCACTGAATACAGGAGCCCCCAAATATATAAAACAATTAATCATAAACATAAGCAACCTTATTGATAAGAATGTGGTAATTGCAGGGGACTTTAATACTCCACTTACAACAACGGATAGATCATGTAGTTTCAGGATCAGCAAAGAAACAAGGGCCCTCAATGATACATTGGACCAGATGGACTTGACAGATATATTTAGAACTCTGCATCCCAAAGCAACAGAATATACTTTTTTTTTCAAGTGCCCATGAACATTTTCCAAGATAGATCACATACTGGGTCACAAAACAGCCCTTCATAAGTATAAAAGAATTGAGATCATACCGTGCATACTTTCAGAGCACAATACTATGAAACTTGAAATCAACCATAGGAAAAAGTCTGGAAAACCTCCAAAAGCATGGAGGTTAAAGAACACCCTGCTATAGAATGAATGGGTCAACCAGGAAATTAGAGAAGAAATTTAAAAAATATATGGAAACAAATGAAAATGAAAATACAACAATCCAAATGCTTTGGGATGCAGCAAAGGCAGTGCTGAGAGGAAAATACGTTGCAATCCAGGCCTATCTCAAGACAAAAGAAATATCCCAAATACAAAATCTAATAGCACACCTAAAGGAAATAGAAGCAAAACAGCAAAGACACCCAAACCCAGAAGAAGAAGAGAAATAATAAAGATCAGAGCAGAAATCAATGATATAGAATCTAAAAAACCTGTAGAGCAGATCAATGAAACCAAGAGTTGGTTTTTTGAAAAACTAAAGAAAATTGATAAGCCTCTAGCCAGGCTTCTCAAAAGGAAAGGAAGATGACCCAAATAGATAAAATCATGAATGAAAATGGAATTATTACAACCAATCCCTCAGAAATACAAGCAATTATCAATATTATGAAAAATTATATGCCAACAAACTGGACAACCTGGAAGAAATGGACAAATTCCTAAGTACCCACACACTTCCAAAACTCAAACAGGACGAAATAGGAAACTTGAATAGACCCATAACCAGCAAAGAAATTGAATCAGTTATCAAAAATCTCCCAACAAATAAGAGTCCAGGACCAGATGGTTTCCCAGGGGAATTCTACCAGACATTTAAAGCGGCGATAATACCTATCCTTCTCAAGCTGTTCCAAAAAATAGAAAGGGAAGGAAATCTTCCAGACTCATTCTATGAAGCCAGTGTTACTTTGATTCCCAAACCAGACAGAGACCGAGCAAAAAAAAAAAGAGAATTACAGGCCAATATCCATGATGAATATGGATGCAAAAATTCTCAATAAGATGCGAGCAAATCTAGTTCAACAGCATATAAAACGATTTATTCACCATGATCACGTGGGATTCATTCCTGGGCTGCAGGGCTGGTTCAACATTCGCAAATCAATCAATGTGATACATCACATTAATAAAAGAAAAGAGAAGAACCATATGATCCTGGCAATCAATGCAGAAAAAACATTTGACAAAATTCAGCAGCCTTTCTTAATAAAAACCCTTGACTGAAAAGCCCACAGTTAATATCATCTTCAATGGGGAAAAACTGAGAGCTTTCCCCCTGAGATCAGGAACACGACAGGGATATCCACTCTCACCACTGTTGTTTAACAAAGTGTTGGAAATTCTAGCATCAGCAATCAGACAACAAAAGGAAATCAAAGGCATCAAAATGAGCAAAGATGAAATCGAGCTTTCGCTTTTTGCATGTGAAAAATATCATGACATGATATTATACATGGAAAACCTGATAGACTCCACCGAAACTCTGCTAGAACTGATACATGAATTCAGCAAAGTCACCGGATACAAAATTAATATACAGAAATCAGTTGCATTCTTATACACTAATAATGAAGCAACAGAAAGACAAATAAAGAAAATGATCCCATTCACAATTGCACCAAGGATCGTAAAATACCTAGGAATAAACCTAACCAAAGATGTCAAAGATCTGTATGCTGAAAACTATAGAAAGCTTATGAAGGAAATTGAAGAAGATACAAAGAAATGGAAAAACAGTCCATGCTCATGGTTTGGAAGAATGAATATTGTTAAAATGTCAATACTACTCAAAGCAATCTACACATTCAATGCAATCCCAATCAAAATTGCACCAGCATTCTTCTTGAAGCTAGAACAAGGAATCCTAAAATTTTATGGAACGACAAAAGACCCTGAATAGCCAAAATAATATTGAAGAAGAAGACCAAAGTGGGAAGCATCACAATCCCAGACTTTAGCCTCTACTACAAAGCTGTAATCATCAAGACAGCATGGTTTGGCACAGAAACAGACCCATAGACCAATGGAATAGAATAGTGACTACAGAATTGGACCCACAAAAGTATGGCAAACTAATCTTTGACAAAGCAGGAAAGAATATCCAATGGAAAAAAAGTCTCTTTAACAAATGGTGCTGGGAGAACTGGACAGCAACATGCAGAAGAATTAAACTAGACCACTTTCTTACACCATTCACAAAAATAAACTCAAAATGGATGAAGGACCTGAATGTGAGACAGGAAACCATCAAAACACTAGAGGAGAAAGCAGGGGAAAACCTCTCTGACCTCAGCCGCAGCAATTTCTTACTTGACACATCTCCAAAGGTAAGGGGAATTAAAAGCAAAAATGAACTATTGGGACCTCATGAAGATAATAAGCTTCTGCACTGCAAAGGAAACAATCAACAAAACTAAAAGGCAACCAATGGAATGTGAAAAGATATTTGCAAATGACACATTGGACAAAGAGCTAGTATCCAAAACTACAAAGAACTCACCAAACTCCACACCCAAAAAACAAATAATCCAGTGAAGAAATGGGCAGAAAACATGAATAGACACTTCTCTAAAGAAGACATCCAGGGGCGCCTGGGTGGCGCAGTCGGTTAAGCGTCCGACTTCAGCCAGGTCACGATCTCGCGGTCCGTGAGTTCGAGCCCCGCGTCGGGCTCTGGGCTGATGGCTCAGAGCCTGGAGCCTGTTTCCGATTCTGTGTCTCCCTCTCTCTCTGCCCCTCCCCCATTCATGCTCTGTCTCTCTCTCTGTCCCAAAAATAAATAAACGTTGAGAAAAAAAAAATTTAAAAAAAGAAGACATCCAGATGGCCAACAGGCAAATGAAAAGATGCTCAACGTCACTCCTCATCAGGGAAATAAAAATCAAAGCCACACTCAGATACCACCTCACACCAGTCAGAGTGGCTAAAATGAACAAATCAGCCTATATTCGCTAGAGAGGTTGTGGACAAACTGGAACCCTCTTGCACTTTTGGTGGGAATGCAAACTGGTGCAGCCACTCTGGAAAATAGTGTGGAGGTTCCTCAGAAAATTAAAAATAGATCTATCCTATGACCCAGCAATAGCACTGCTAGGAATTCACCCAAGGGATATAGGAGTGCTGATGCATAGGGACACTTGTACCCCAATGTTTATAGCAGCACTCTCAACATTAGCCAAATTATGGAAACAGCCTAAATGTCCATCAACTGATGAATGGATAAAGAAGTTATGGTTTATATATATACAATGGAATACTACTTGACAATGAGAAAGAATGAAATCTGGCCTTTTGTAGCAATGTGGATGGAACTGGAGAGTGTTATGCTAAGTAAAATAAGTCATACAGAGAAAGACAAATACCATATATTTTCACTCTTATGTGGATCCTGAGAAACTTAAGACCATGGGGGAGGGAAAGGGAAAAAAAAAGTTAGAGAGGGAGGGAGCCAAACCATAAGAGACTCTTAAAAACTGAGAATAAACTGAGGGTTGATGGGGGATGGGAGGGAGAGGGAGTGGGTGATGGGCATTGAGAAGGGCAACTGTTGGGATGAGCACTGGGTGTTGTACGGAAACAAATCGGACAATAAATTTCATACTAAAAAAATAAGAGAAGTCTGAACAACTTCTTTAAATATTTAAATGACTGATATCTAGAATTAAAAATCCTCTGATTTTTCCCCATATCTATCTAATTGTGTATAGGTCATAATTTCTTTAAGTTTTTATTTAAGTTCCAATTAGTTAACATATAGTGCAATATTAGTTTCGTGTAAAATTTAGGGATTCAGCACTTCCATATATCACCTAATGCTCATCATGAGTGCACTACTTAATGCCTATCATCTAGTTCACCCTTCTCCCACCCACTTTCTCTCAAGGAACCATTAGTTTGTGCTTTCTAGTTAACAATCCATTTCTTGGTTTTCCTCTCTCTTTTTCCCCCTATGATCGTTTGTTTTGTTTCTTAAATTCCAAAGACAACATTCAGACAGCCAACAGAGACAGGAAAAATGCTCAGTATCACTCATCATCAGGGAAATACCAATCAAAATTACAATGAGATATCACATCACACCAGTCAGAATGGCTAAAATACAGGTAACAACTGGCGTTGGCAAGAATGTGGAGAAAGGGGAACTCTCTTACACTCTTGGTGGAAATGAAATTGGTGCAGCCACTCTGGAAAACAGAATGGAGTTTCTCTCAAAAAGTTAAAAATAGAACTACCCTATGATCCAGCAATTACACTACTTGGTATTTACCCAAAGAATACAAAAATACTAATTCAAAGTGATACATGCACCACAATGTGTGTAGCACCATTATCGACAATAGCCAAATCATGGAAAAAGCCCAAATGTCCATCAACTGATGAATGGATAAAGAAGATGGTGGAATATTATGCAGTCATAAAAATGAATGAAACCTTGCCATTTGTAACAACGTGGATGGAGCCAGAGAGTAGTTCATAATTTCTAACATCACAATCTGTAATGATTGCTGCATGGTTGATTGGGTGTAATGAATATTGAGAAAATATGGTAATCATATTGTGAGGCTTTAATGAACTAGTTCAAATAAGAGTAATGGAGTTACCCAAACTTTAAGGAACTTTGATAATCAGTAAGAAGGGATTTATAGTATAGTAATTATACCATAAAGTTATCAGGTTAAATAAAAGATGTATTTAGATTTTAAGATCCTCATGAATGTGTGACAATAATAGTAGTTCAATACTAAAAAGAGGAAAATAAAAATAAAATAATAAATTGTGATAAAAATAAAGGAATAAAGGATGACAATTGACCACTAATGGAATGAGATTTAGATAAGAATGGAGTCATGATATAGTAGGTGATACTAGTTTTGAGGGAAACCACTAGTTTTGAGGGAAAAGGGAATGCTTAGTCAGATGTAATGAACAAAAAGGATAAAAGACGAGGACACATTCAGAAGCCATTATCTAGACATTTTTCTAGTTTTCCATACCAACACTTACATTACTCACTTCTTTCCTCCTTTATTTTAATGAAAGCTTATATTTTATTCAATGCCTATCACACAGTTTTTGCTTTGTTTATTAATTTATTCATGAAGTTTAATATTATCTCAACAGCAATATAAGCATTATTTTTTCCCCCAATCTTTTTAATTTTCCCAGAGTACTATGCATATGATTAGGGATTAAAATAAACTTTGTTGTTTTGTTCCTTATCCAGCAAAATAAGTTAATTTTCTATGATTCTCAATTTTCCTTAAAGAATAACACATTTTCTCCTTTAGAGTATTATTTACATTAAGAATAATTCATAGCTAAAACATCAAACACAGTCTTAAAAAGACTATAGCATTCTACCAAAATTAATGAGTCTTGAACACATCTAAGGGATTTGGCATCTATACCAGTTTAATTATTTTAATATTTTTGAGTTATGTGTTCAGAATTACAATGTGAATATCATTAGAGAAGCTCTTAGGATTTAATGACATATTTCAGTGATTTATATCTATTATTATTTAACATTGTTGATGAACAAAATTTAGTTTGGTTGAACTGCATATCCTCACAAAGTTTTTTGATCCTTCATTACTTTTATACATCACAAGATGACAACTTGTGATACCAGTTAATGTTTTAAAAGATAGAAAGTGATATTAAATATTTACAGGAACTTTGGTCTGTTCTCTAAAATTTTGTACAAGAATTTTGGATTCAGAGGACTCGACAGGAAGATGGCGGCGTAGGAAGACGCTGGGCTCACCGTGCGTCCTGCTGATCACTTAGATTCCACCTACACCTGCCTAAATAACCCAGAAAACCGCCAGAGGATTAGCAGAACAGAGTCACCGGACCCAAGTGCAGACGAGAGGCCCACGGAAGAGGGTAGGAAGGGCGGCGAGGCGGTGCGCGCTCCACGGACTGGCGGGAGGGAGCCGGGGCGGAGGGGCGGCTCGCCAGCCAAGCAGAGCCCCCGAGTCCGGCTTGCAAAAGCGGAGGGGCCTGACGGACTGTGTTCCGACAGCAAGCGCGACTTAGCGTCTGGGAGGTCATAAGTTAACAGCTCTGCTCGGAAAGCGGGAAGGCAGGAGGACAAAGGGAGGGTGAGCTGCGGAGCCCCCGGACGACAGAGCTCAGTTTGGCGGGGAACAAAGGTGCTTGCCAGCGCCATCTCCCCCGCCCATGCCCCAGCCAAAATCCCAAAGGGAACCGGTTCCGGCCAGGGAAATTGCTCGCTCCGCGCAAACACCCAACTCTGTGCTTCTGCGGAGCCAAACCTCCGGCAGCGGATCTGACTCCCTCCGGCTGCCACAGGGCCCCTCCTGAAGTGGATCACCTAAGGAGAAGCGAGCTAAGCCTGCCCCCCCTGCCGCCGTGCACCTTGCCTTCCCACCCCAGCTAATACGCCAGATCCCCAGCATCACAAGCCTGGCAGTGTGCAAGTAGCCCAGACGGGCCACGCCACCCCACAGTGAATCCCGCCCCTAGGAGAGGGGAAGAGAAGGCACACACCAGTCTGACTGTGGCCCCAGCGGTGGGCTGGGGGCAGACATCAGGTCGGACTGCGGCCCCGCCCACCAACCCCAGTTATACACCACAGCACAGGGGAAGTGCCCTGCAGGCCCTCACCACACCAGGGACTATCCAAAATGACCAAGCGGAAGAATTCCCCTCAGAAGAATCTCCAGGAAATAACAACAGCTAATGAACTGATCAAAAAGGATTTAAATAATATAACAGAAAGTGAATTTAGAATAATAGTCATAAAATTAATCGCTGGGCTGGAAAACAGCATACAGGACAGCAGAGAATCTCTTGCTACAGAGATCAAGGGACTACGGAACAGTCATGAGGAGCTGAAAAATGCTTTAAATGAAATGCAAAACAAAATGCAAACCACCACGCCTCGGATGGAAGAGGTAGAGGAGAGAATAGGTGAACTAGAAGATAAAGTTATGGAAAAAGAGGAAGCTGAGAAAAAGAGAGATAAAAAAATCCAGGAGTATGAGGGGAAAATTAGAGAACTAAGTGATACACTAAAAAGAAATAATATACGCATAATTGGTATCCCAGAGGAGGAAGAGAGAGGGAAAGGTGCTGAAGGGGTACTTGAAGAAATCATAGCTGAGAACTTCCCTGAACTGGGGAAGGAAAAAGGCATTGAAATCCAAGAGGCACAGAGAACTCCCTTCAGAGGTAACTTGAATCGATCTTCTGCACGACATATCATAGTGAAACTGGCAAAATACAAGGATAAAGAGAAAATTCTGAAAGCAGCAAGGGGTAAACGTGCCCTCACATATAAAGGGAGACCTATAAGACTCGTGACTGATCTCTCTTTTGAAACTTGGCAGGCCAGAAAGAATTGGCACGAGATTTTCAGGGTGCTAGACAGCAAAAATATGCAGCCGAGAATCCTTTATCCAGCAAGTCTGTCATTTAGAATAGAAGGAGAGATAAAGGTCTTCCCAAACAAACAAACACTGAAGGAATTTGTCACCACTAAACCAGCCCTACAAGAGATCCTAAGGGGGACCCTGTGAGACAAAGTACCAGAGACATCACTACAAGCATAAACATACAGACATCACAATGACTCTAAACCCGTATCTTTCTATAATAACACTGAATGTAAATGGATTAAATGCGCCAACCAAAAGACATAGGGTATCAGAATGGATAAAAAAACAAGACCCATCTATTTGCTGTCTACAAGAGACTCATTTTAGACCTGAGGACACCTTTAGATTCAGAGTGAGGGGATGGAGAACTATTTATCATGCTACTGGAAGCCAGAAGAAAGCTGGAGTAGCCATACTTATATCAGACAAACTAGACTTTAAATTAAAGGCTGTAACAAGAGATGAAGAAGGACATTATATAATAGTTACAGGGTCTATCCATCAGGAAGAGCTAACAATTATAAATGTCTATGCGCCGAATACCGGAGCCCCCAAGTATATAAAACAATTACTCATAAACAGAAGCAACCTTATTGATAAGAATGTGGTAATTGCTGGGGACTTTAACACCCCACTTACAGAAATGGATAGATCATCTAGACACACGGTCAATAAAGAAACAAGGGCCCTGAATGAGACACTGGATCAGATGGACTTGACAGATATATTTAGAACTCTGCATCCCAAAGCAACAGAATATACTTTCTTCTCGAGTGCACATGGAACATTCTCCAAGATAGATCATATACTGGGTCACAAAACAGCCCTTCATAAGTTTACAAGAATTGAAATTATACCATGCATACTTTCAGACCACAATGCTATGAAGCTTGAAATCAACCACAGGAAAAAGTCTGGAAAACCTCCAAAAGCATGGAGGTTAAAAAACACCCTACTAACGAATGAGTGGGTCAACCAGGCAATTAGAGAAGAAATCAAAAAATATATGGAAACAGGGGCGCCTGGGTGGCGCAGTCGGTTAAGCGTCCGACTTCAGCCAGGTCACGATCTCGCGGTGCGTGAGTTCGAGCCCCGCGTCAGGCTCTGGGCTGATGGCTCAGAGCCTGGAGCCTGTTTCCGATTCTGTGTCTCCCTCTCTCTCTGCCCCTCCCCCGTTCATGCTCTGTCTCTCTCTGTCCCAAAAATAAATAAACGTTGAAAAAAAAATTAAAAAAAAAATATATGGAAACAAACGAAAATGAAAATACAACAATCCAAACGCTTTGAGACGCAGCGAAGGCAGTCCTGAGGGGAAAATACATTGCAATCCAGGCCTATCTCAAGAAACAAGAAAAATCCCAAATACAAAATCTAACAGCACACCTAAAGGTAATAGAAGCAGAACAGCAAAGGCAGCCTAAACCCAGCAGAAGAAGAGAAATAATAAAGATCAGAGCAGAAATAAACAATATAGAATCAAAAAAAACTGTAGAGCAGATCAATGAAACCAAGAGTTGGTTTTTTGAAAAAATAAACAAAATTGACAAACCTCTAGCCAGGCTTCTCAAAAAGAAAAGGGAGATGACCCAAATAGATAAAATCATGAATGAAAATGGAATTATTACAACCAATCCCTCAGAGATACAAACAATTATCAGGGAATACTATGAAAAATTATATGCCAACAAATTGGACAACCTGGAAGAAATGGACAAATTCCTGAACACCCACACTTTTCCAAAACTCAATCAGGAGGAAATAGAAAGCTTGAACAGACCCATAACCAGCGAAGAAATTGAATTGGTTATCAAAAATCTCCCAACAAATAAGAGTCCAGGACCAGATGGCTTCCCAGGGGAGTTCTACCAGACATTTAAAGCAGAGATAATACCTATCCTTCTCAAGCTATTCCAAGAAATAGAAAGGGAAGGAAAACTTCCAGACTCATTCTATGAAGCCAGTATTACTTTGATTCCTAAACCAGACAGAGACCCAGTAAAAAAGAGACCTACAGGCCAATATCCCTGATGAATATGGATGCCAAAATTCTCAATAAGATACTAGCAAATCGAATTCAACAGATTATAAAAAGAATTATTCACCATGATCAAGTGGGATTCATTCCTGGGATGCAGGGCTGGTTCAACATTCGCAAATCAATCAACGTGATACATCACATTAACAAAAAAAAAGAGAAGAACCATATGATCCTGTCAATTGATGCAGAAAAGGCCTTTGACAAAATCCAGCACCCTTTCTTAATAAAAACCCTTGAGAAAGTCGGGATAGAAGGAACATACTTAAAGATCATAAAAGCCATTTATGAAAAGCCCACAGCTAACATCATCCTCAACGGGGAAAAATTGAGAGCTTTTTCCCTGAGATCAGGAACACGACAGGGATGCCCACTCTCACCGCTGTTGTTTAACATAGTGCTGGAAGTTCTAGCATCAGCAATCAGACAACAAAAGGAAATCAAAGGCATCAAAATGAGCAAAGATGAAGTCAAGCTTTCGCTTTTTGCAGATGACATGATATTATACATGGAAAATCCGATAGACTCCACCAAAAGTCTGCTAGAACTGATACATGAATTCAGCAAAGTTGCAGGATACAAAATCAATGTCCAGAAATCAGTTGCATTCTTATACACTAACAATGAAGCAACAGAAAGACAAATAAAGAAAATGATCCCATTCACAATTGCACCAAGAAGCATAAAATACCTAGGAATAAATCTAACCAAAGATGTAAAGGATCTGTATGCTGAAAACTATAGAAAGCTTATGAAGGAAATTGAAGAAGATTTAAAGAAATGGAAAGACATTCCCTGCTCATGGATTGAAAAAATAAATATTGTCAAAATGTCAATACTACCCAAAGCTATCTACACATTCAATGCAATCCCAATCAAAATTGCACCAGCATTCTTCTCGAAACTAGAACAAGCAATCCTAAAATTCATATGGAACCACAAAAGGCCCCGAATAGCCAAAGGAATTTTGAAGAAGAAGACCAAAGCAGGAGGCATCACAATCCCAGACTTCAGCCTCTACTACAAAGCTGTCATCATCAAGACAGCATGGTATTGGCACAAAAACAGACACACAGACCAATGGAATAGAATAGAAACCCCAGAACTAGACCCACAAACGTATGGCCAACTCATCTTTGACAAAGCAGGAAAGAACATCCAATGGAAAAAAGACAGCCTCTTTAACAAATGGTGCTGGGAGAACTGGACAGCAACATGCAGAAGGTTGAAACTAGACCACTTTCTCACACCATTTACAAAAATAAACTCAAAATGGATAAAGGACCTAAATGTGAGACAGGAAACCATCAGAACCTTAGAGGAGAAAGCAGGAAAAGACCTCTCTGACCTCAGCCGTAGCAATCTCTTACTCGACACATCCCCAAAGGCAAGGGAATTAAAAGCAAAAGTGAATTACTGGGACCTTATGAAGATAAAAAGCTTCTGCACAGCAAAGGAAACAACCAACAAAACGAAAAGGCAACCAACGGAATGGGAAAAGATATTTGCAAATGACATATCGGACAAAGGGCTAGTATCTAATATCTATAAAGAGCTCACCAAACTCCACACCCGAAAAACAAATAACCCAGTGAAGAAATGGGCAGAAAACATGAATAGACACTTCTCTAAAGAAGACATCCGGATGGCCAACAGGCACATGAAAAGATGTTCAGCATCGCTCCTTATCAGGGAAATACAAATCAAAACCACACTCAGGTATCACCTCACGCCAGTCAGAGTGGCCAAAATGAACAAATCAGGAGACTATAGATGCTGGAGAGGATGTGGAGAAACGGGAACCCTCTTGCACTGTTGGTGGGAATGCAAATTGGTGCAGCCGCTTTGGAAAGCAGTGTGGAGGTTCCTCAGAAAATTAAAAATAGACCTACCCTATGACCCAGCAATAGCACTGCTAGGAATTTACCCAAGGGATACAGGAGGACTGATGCATAGGGGCACTTGTACCCCAATGTTCATAGCAGCACTCTCAACAATAGCCAAATTATGGAAAGAGCCTAAATGTCCATCAACTGATGAATGGATGAAGAAATTGTGGTTTATATACACAATGGAATACTACGTGGCAATGAGAAAAAATGAAATATGGCCTTTTGTAGCAACGTGGATGGAACTGGAGAGTGTAATGCTAAGTGAAATAAGCCATACAGAGAAAGACAGATACCATATGGTTTCACTCTTATGTGGATCCTGAGAAACTTAACAGGAACCCATGGGGGAGGGGAAGGAAAAAAAAAAAAAAGACGTTAGGGTGGGAGAGAGCCAAAGCATAAGAGACTGTTAAAAACTGAGAACAAACTGAGGGTTGATGGGGGGTGGGAGGGAGGGGAGGGTGGGTGATGGGTATTGAGGAGGGCACCTTTTGGGATGAGCACTGGGTGTTGTATGGAAACCAATTTGTCAATAAATTTCATATATATATATAAAAAAAAGAATTTTGGATTCAACTGTAAATGAATGTCTGAGATGATTTAGTGAGAATAAATGTGCATGCCAAATAGATTTTCTGTATGCCAGAGGTATCATCATTGAACGTTATTTCTTACTAGGATAAATTGGAACTCAATATAGTATAAGGTGAATTACATTAAAAGAAAAATCTAATTTATCATATATAAATAATCATATAAGTTAAATTAAACTCTAATAAATACAAGGTGACACAAAGGAAATTTATATAAATAAATTATCCATAAAATCTGCATTAGGTTGTTGTAAAGGAAATATATTTATTCAAAATGACACTATTGCTAAGCTACATGGCTTTAATGAGGGAAATGAAATACAGAAACTGTTCTAAAAATGCTGTGCAAAGCTCTTCAGAGGGTGTGAAAATTACATTTATGTCTCTGTGCTATTTCTTTCTTTCTTGCTTAAATGTGCTCTGAAATCTATCACTCTTTTACCAAGAATTGCATTTTGCTCATTTTTTTTGCTCAACAAAGAGGAAACATTTATGGTTTTGCAATAATACTGTTTCTAATATCAGACAGTTCTTTAGTTCTAAAATTTTAAGCCATTTTTCAGTGAAGATTGCATTTTCTTCATGCATATAGGAAAAGCTAGATTTATAATGTTACTTCAATTCTTTTGATATGATAATGTAAAGTTAATTGTATCCCTTTTCAGCTATTGAAAACATTAATATCATTTCCTGTTAATGTGAACAGGTGGGGAGAAAAATTAGCATACTCACTAATTAGATTTTATTTGCAATTTTACTGTCAAGCACCATGTCTTTATCTTCTAAGTTTTTAATGAGAGACTCACTCTTCTAATAACATTTTTGGCTTACAGAAATGTGTTTGAAACTCCAGATATATTTGAATTTCCTGTAACTACCCTTTCATGGTAAGCATGAAGAAAAATTAACATATCCTTGTGCTTGTATTCATAAGAAATGCATGACATAAGTAAATTTCCATACGTGTATTTGTTTTTAATAACAGTTCATATTTGCTACAAGGCTAGGATGATTAGTCTCTTGTTTACCAATAGCTTCATTTTTCTTCACTGGTTTTTGATAACTGTAACAAGAGGAGCTTCTTCAGATTATCTCTGCATATCAGTCAGCAGTTATGCCCTTTCATGCTTAAAATGTTCACACACAGGGCCAGTAACATAATTTGTGGGGTCTAATGCTAACTTGAAAATATGGGGGTCCCATGTTCACAAATTATTAAGGATTCCCAAATGGCAAGAACAGAGTGTTAAACAAAGAGCAATGCTCTTCTAAGCATGAGATCCTGTGTGGCTGCCCAGATCATAGGTCAATGAAGCTGGCCCTGGCCACACACTATGACAGAATCAATATATTATAATGGTTGAGCACATGGCCTCATGCCTAGATTTTAATTCTATTTTATCAATTTTCTAGCTATTTGACTTTGGACAAGTTATTCTGCCTCAATGATAATAATATTTGTGTGTGTGTGTGTGTGTGTGTGTGTATTTAAGAATGAATACACATGTATTTAAGAATTAATACATGTAAAAGATCAAAGCATGGTGTCTGATATAAGTAAGAATTTCAACAATATTAGCAAATTGTACTTGTATATGAAGGAACTATTTTTGAAAAAAATATATAACTGGTGGTTCAACCCCTATAGAAAATCCCTTCCCAGACAATTTCCATAAAATAGCATCTTATATTTGGCAACGATCCTTTTTGATGCCACTCTGAGAGGCACTGATACGCACAAAGATCAAAACAGACACTTCAGATTCCCACATTTATCTTATCCTAGTTCTCTATTAGTCTTGTATTTACATTCAGACAGAGGATTAAGATCAATCAATTCTTCTTTATAAATTGTGTATATCGAATGAACATATACTCTTGACTTTCTAATCCAGTTCTGATTATCTACTTTTATTATTCTCAAAACAGGATGAATAAAAATACAATTGTGTAATTTCTATACTTACAGGAAGACATTTCAGAATTAACCATGTATGTAATAAGTGTGTGTGCATTTGTGTTAATTGGTAGCCTCAGAACATTCCTTAGTTAGACTAATCAAGAATTCATTCTCCTAGGATAGGTATGGTCGGCTAGCATTTAATCAGAATGTCTACACTCCAGAGGTGTCTTCTTCAAGCATTTCTGCAATCTATATCTTGAGTCAACATCGAGAGTTTACTAATTACAGAAACGGATGTTAGAAGTGGGATTCCCATTGGTAAAACTATTAGTTTTAAAGTTATGTGTTTTGTTTAAAATGGTTTATAGAATTTCCACAGTCTTGCATGTTTGGGACATAAGAATCAACTGAAACTTCACTATATTGACAAAGACTGTCTCCTTGACCAAAACTTAGGCTCCTCAGAATCCTTTTATCTACTAGGCCTCAACCTTGGTCCCTGTTCTTGCTGGGCCTCCACACTCCAGTTGTAGCAAGAATTCTGCTAAGTTAATTAGCAAGAACACTTGCCCTTGATATCTGAGCATTCTCGGTATCAGATCAAATGCCATATCCCTTACTATCCTCCAAATGGTATTTGATCACCCTGGCCGGCCTTCAGCAAGAATCCTATTAAGTCAATTTAATAAGAATTCCCCCTTCCCTAGATGTTTCCTGCTCCATTTTCCATTCACTGACCTCCTGTCACCCAATGTGCTCCTTGTCTATAAAATCCAACTTGTTGTTACATGAGAAGTCGAGCCCAATCTTAATCCCCTTATTGTGGTAGTCTTGATACTGATGGATACTGATGTTGCATAATAAAGTCACCTTTACCATTTTAACAAGGGTCAAAGTAATACTAAGGGATGCTTATCCTGGACTTGATTCCTAAATGGTTCTGAGTTCAACCATGGTATAGACAGTTCACCTGAGTCTGTAGAGTTGGCCAGGTTAATGCTACCTCTATAGTCTTTTATCATACACTTCAGCTGAGCTTTTCCAAGGAGGGTGTTTTAGAGCTCCATAAATAAAAAAAATAAATAGGTAAGATTTTATTCTAGATGAGAGAAGTAGATATAAAAAAATTTCTGCTTCTCTGTTTATAAATGACTTAGATATGGCAGGAAACAGTCTGAGTTTTCTTTCCTTTCTACTGGTAATGAATCCATAATTTCCATTATCTCGGAGTGACTAATCCTGCTGTACCTCTAATAATTAAAAGTTATCAGTATCTTAAAAAAATTCAATAACTTTTTAACAACACCTTACAAATTAACATTTCAACTTTCTTTTAGTATTTTCATATTAATAAAATAACAATTCAGAGTAAATGTTGTCAGAACACATGATCTAAGTTTTGGTTAAGAGAACATGATTGTCATATTTTTATTATTAGAGGAGGGTAGAAAATTAATAATTAACCAAAAATTCACTAGACTTTTAATTATATTAGCCTTGTATCATTTTTCCTATTATACTAATGAGGAAAATAAAGGTAAGAAATGTTGAATATCATAGTCAATATCATATAATTAATAAATAACTAGAACTGGGATTTAAATCAAGTATAAATAACACCAAAATCTACATATTTATTCTTCTGTTGTTACTGTGTGTGTGTGTGTGTGTGTGTGTGTGTGTGATGCTGTGTTTGCTTATTGTTTTTATTTACTATGAAGCTCCTTGAAGAAATATGGGTATAATTATAGAAATAATCCTTGTAGAATCATAAATCATGAGATACTTCCTATGAAAAGAATACAAGTTACCTTAATTTGTTTGTTTGTTTATCTCTTTATTTATATTTTAGAGAGAGAGAGAGAGCATGTGAGCAAGGGAGAGGGGCACAGGGAAAGACAGAGAAAATCCCAAGCAGGTTCCACACTCAGCACAGAGCCCAAAGTAGGGCTTGATCCCATGACCCTGAAATCATGACCTAAACCAAAATCACGAGTTGGACACTCAAGTGACTGAGCCACCCAGGCACTCTACAAGTTACCTTCTTTTAAATGATTATGCAGAAGCTATGCATATTTGGTTGATAATCAGGCTCAACACATATATCAGTATATTTATCAAGAGCTTGTCTTTTTGTCATCACATTGAAGGAATTTTATTTTCTAAAAATTTTACCAGTTTAAAAAAATCACTAATGAGAGCCAAAGCATAAGAGACTGTTAAAAACTGAGAACAAACTGAGGGTTGATGGGGGGTGGGAGGGAGGGGAGGGTGGGTGATGGGTATTGAGGAGGGCACCTTTTGGGATGAGCACTGGGTGTTGTATGGAAACCAATTTGTCAATAAATTTCATATATATAAAAAAAATAAAAATAAAAAAATCACTAATAAATTTCTCCCAGAGTGTAGGCATTATGAACCCATTTCTTATATTTTTTCCTACTGTATAATTTTTCACTTAGAAGATTTATACTTGCTGAATAGCACACGAGATGCATAAAGTCTCAGGCAAAAAATCCATAATTGATAAAACAGTTATTTGACTAAAATAGTCACAGTAAATTGAATACATGAGGCCTCAAAAGCACTCTAATCTTGCTTTCTTGTGTTATCCAAACTGACTAATTAAAAAGGAAAATAACTTTTTGATCTAGGGAGTTTGCATATTGGATTACTAGATCAAATTAGAAGTATATCAATCACCATTAGTAGTAAACTGAAAAAAAAAAAGTAGAGTCAAGTAATAAGAGTCAAAATCCAGATGTATATTGTAATTGAAGTTCAGTTTTATTTATAAACATTATGATTAAATAATACCATAGTTAATCTATTAATTAGCTATTCATTCACTGATACTTTCTATGATAAGAATTCAGGAACATAAAACTGATCATTTATTCTTTTCAAATGTCTAAACTGTTAAGCATTGTTTTCTTGGGCCATTAGTTGTATAATTTTGGAAACCTTGTGTGGGTAATTATTTACAAAAATGTGTTGAGTGTGTATTTGATTTTAAAGTAGTTTTAAGCTGGGGCACCTGGGTGCTCAGTTGGTTAAGCACCTGACCTCGGCTCAGGTCATGATTTCAGGTTTGTGAGTTCGAGCCCCGCATCAGGCTCTGTGCTGACAGCTCAGAGCCTGGAGACTGCTTCAGATTCTTTCTCCCTCTCTCTCTACCCCTCCCCTGCTTGCGTGCTCTTTCTCTCAAAAATAAACATGAAAAAATTTTTTAAAAAATTAGTTTTAAGCAATGAGACTATGAGGATGAGGTGATTGGACAATTTAAGTTTATGAACAGGATGGAAATGGACAGAGCTGAGGTAGCTTGTTGATTTGGTGTTTCAGACATGTAGAGGAGCAAAGTGTAATGAGGGTGAACAAGACTTGCCAGCAGGGCTGTGCCACAAAGTGCCTTGTGCATCATGTTATGCTGTCAAGCTTTATCTCACAGTACAAAAATGATCTTAAGAGACAGTCACCTTATCAAGAAGCATGCATTTCATCTGTATTTGTGAGAGTTTAAATTAATTTGCTGATGACTCAAAATTAAGTTTCTTTCTCAAATTAACAGTGATAAGGGGACTGGTCACAATAGTAGGTTGGTTCCGCCACCCTCAAAACATAGTTTCAAAGATTGTTTCCGTCCAACTGGATGGTGAGAACAAGTATCTCAGGGCAGGTGGCTTTGAATAAATCACCTATGATCACAATCTATTGACCAAACCTAATCATTTGTGAATACATATCAACAGCTAGGAAATGTGTCTCTAATCATATTGCTCCTAAAAGTTAAGTGGGGGAACTTGGGAATGATTAACAATCTTTTCACCATATCTCATTAATAATCCCAATTTACCAAAGGGTAGACAGAAGAGGTGTCCTGGTCAAATTATTGAGGCACCTCCACAGAACCCTAGAGGCTCTAGAAAATACAAGTTTAGACCATTTAACGAAGATAAACAACAACAATAAATTTACATTTCACAATGGACACTCCAACAGAGTTTCTGAAACTCAGCACTATCGATGTTTAGTGCTAGATAGTTTAGATAGATGTTTAGTGCTCGCTAGATGCTTTGTTGTTGGGGAGCTGTCCTGTGCTCTAAAGCCAGAGGAAGCACCAACTCATGCTCCCTGTCCCATTTTCCCCCTGGAACAGCACATTGTTGAGGATCTGGTGAATCAGTGCAGATGTAGGGGTCATCTCATTGGTAAGTACCTTGACAGTTTTATGGACTCGGGGATTGGGGAGAGCATAAGGGGAGAGGTCTCAAAGTGGAAAACTACTGGGACAGAGTCAGAGTGGGGAAGTGTCTTCAGGGTTTCCTCCTTTTTCCTACATAAGGAGGTCTCAGCAAAGGTGCCTAAGTAGAACTCAGCCCAAGGTTTCAGATGAAGACACCCATGAATGCAGGTTCAAGGGCTAGGAATGTAAACATGTAAAGAATATGAAAGGTCAGCGGTGTCTGAGTACTTGACTAAATTCCTTTTAGAGACTGTAATGCACTGGCTGTGTACTGAGTCTGGTGTGGGGAGGCAGCTTTTTCCCATCAGCTCTGCTAGGTTGAGCCTTGGTAATTGCCTATGATAAGGCCTGAGATATCACATATAGGTTTTTAAACAGGAGCTGGACCCTTCAACTAGACATAGAGAGAGAGAAAATATTTGCAAAAGGACTTGTGCCCAAAATATATAGAGAACCACTAAAACTCAATAAAAAAAAAAACAATTCAATTAAAAAAATAGACAAAAGATCTGAATAAACACTTCACTAAAGAAGATACTAAGTGAGGGGTGTCTGGGTGTCTCAGTTAGTTAAGTGTCTGACTCTTGATTTTGCCTCAGGTCATGATCTCATGGTTCCTGAATTCGATCCCCGCATCAGGCTCTGCACTGACTGCTCTGAGCCTGCTTGAGATTTTGTCTCCCTCTCTCTCTCTGCCTCTCCTCTGCTGACTCCCTATCTCTTTCGCTCAAAACAAATAAACATTTTTTTAAAGACGATACTAAGTGAAAGATAAACACATGAAAATATGGTTAACATTATTTGTCATTAGAAAATGCAGATTAAAACAATGATTTATCACTACAAGCCTATTAGAATGGCTAAAATTAAGAAGACAACTGATAGCAGTAATTGTGCAAGGATACAGAGCAACTAGAACTCTCATTCATTGCTCATGGGAATACGAACTGGTACTGAACAGTCCATCCAATGTGATCCTACTTATTTACCCAGTGATTTGGATAATTATCTCCACACAAGAGTTTTCATGTGGATGTTTATGCCAATTTTATTCATTATCATGAGAAACTGGAAATGATCAGGATGCCTTTTAATAGGGGAATAGATATATAAATTGTGGTATATCCACATAATAAAATATTATTCAAAAATTAAAAGGAATTAACTTCAAGCCATTCAAAGTCAGGTATGAATCTTAAATGCACATTGCTAAGTGAAAAAAGCCATTCCACACAAGTCATATACTGCATGATTCCAATTATAGGTCATTCTGGAAAAAGGAAAACTATAGAGATTATAAATAGGTCAGTGGTTGTCAAGGGTTCAGCAGGGGGGCTGAAGCATAGAAAAAATTTTCAAGTGTTTTTAGGTACTGAAACTATTTTGTATGATTCAATGTTGGTGAGTATGGGGCAGTATGCATTCGTCAAAACTTATGGCACTTCATAGCATAAGGTGCCAAAATCAATGTATGCAAATTAAAAAAAAATGAGAGGTCAAGAAATTTCAGGATGGAATTCAGACCATGACTAAAGAATCTAACTGTATTTGAGGTTCCTGAGTGGCTCAGTCAGTTAAGCATCTAACTTTTGGTTTCTGCTCAGGTCATGATCTCACAATTTGTAGGTTCAAGCCTGCATCAGGGTCTGTGCTGACAGTGCAGAGCCTGCTTGGGATTCTGTCTCTCTCTCTCTCTCTCTCTCTCTCTCTCTCTCTCCCCCTCTCTGCCCCTCCCCTCCTCATGTTCTCTCTCTCAAAATAAATAAACATTAAAGAAAAAAGAATCTAACTGTATTTACCCATGTATGATGCAACCTACCTGAAGAGAGTGGACAAAATGGGAATGACCTAAATAACTTTGGAAATGAGTAGCATCTCTAAGATGAAAGGCAAAATGAGCTGTAATTAAGCACAGTATAAGCACTATACTCATAAAGTTGTTTCCAAAGAGTCTGGGTTAATGATTCTGAAGACTATATGTGTGTGTGTGTGTGTGTGTGTGTGTGTGTGTGTGTGTGTATACACACTTGAATTGAAAAATTAAGTACATGGATGGGGGGAAGGAACCAGGATTCTCACAGTTAAGAGAGAGGTTACAGACAAGCAACATGAGAACACTAGAATGATACATGTAGTAATAGAGTTGGAGACACAAGTATCAACTAATACCAATAAAATACCAAGAAACAAGTATGAAGACTCCATGGTGAAATGTATGAATTAAGGAATGAAGCAATAAATATATAAGAGGATCCCAGAGAAATGTGTAGTTCCAGATAGTTAAAAAGTGTTCAACAAACAAATGAACCCACAGGTATGATGAGGTTATTTATGTCAAAGGCACATCGGAGCCAAATGAAAGAACTTCCAATGATCAAAGCCATAACAACTTAAGAAATAAGATAAATAATGTAGCAATGAATTCTAATCAAATTATAAAATACATACCCATGGGTCCATACCAATATAAATAAATGATTAAATAAATACATTTGGAGAAGGGTCAATCTCTCATATAAAATAATAAATAATTTGTGCAGATGCCCTCATTCACAAGCATAATGAGTTTATAACTCCATTCCTTAAGTTGGGCTTCATGTAATGACTTCCTTCCATGGGGTCCAGTATGAGAAGGTGAAAAATTATAACATTCCAGTGGAGAAATCTAGAAAGCATTATCTTAGCCAATT
Source organism: Lynx canadensis (assembly GCF_007474595.2). NCBI lineage: Eukaryota > Metazoa > Chordata > Mammalia > Carnivora > Felidae > Lynx > Lynx canadensis. Next base: position 24,355,267 of record NC_044320.2, read on the forward strand.
GATCAAAGTCAAGATTATCCGTGATAAGCCATGTTGATAGTGTATATCTGATATCATGTGATGAATAAAAAAAACCATAAAATAAGTCTAATCGTGAGAAAACATCAGAAAAAATCCAAAAGAGGTCTATCTACAAATATATGATCAGTCCTCAATAAAATTGTCAAGGTCATCAAAAACCAGAAATTTCTGAAAATGTATCATAGCCAAGAGGACCCTAAGGAGACATGACAACTAAATGTAACATGGTATTCTAGGTAGGAATTTGGAACATAACAAGGAGATTAATTAAAAACTAAGTAAATATGAATATATCATAAACTTTAGTTAGTAATTGTGCTTCAATGTTATTTCATTAACTGTACTATACAATGCTAATTTAAGATGCTAAAATAGGGAAACTGGGGTGTGGAGAACATGAAGGAATCTATCTCTGCAACTTTTCTGTAAATCTAAAGCCATTCTAAAATTTTAAAATAGTAAATGTTGAAAAACTTGTCAGAGGAAAACCTGTGTGCTAGATAGATGAACAATCTAGATCCCAGAGATATTAATTCAAGAGTAAAACATAGCACTAGAAATTTCCTTTGATTTTTATTATTCTTAATATTTTACTTTTAGTCAAACAAAGCAATATGAGACAAGGTTCATTATGTGAAAAGATACTCTGCATTTTGAAATATCAACCAGGGTCAAGTCCCTACTCTTCCTCCAAAATGTAACATGCAAATAGTAATTGAACTTTGCTTGGAAGCTTATTAGGTTACTATCCTCGAAAGCGAAAACATAAAGAAATATCTTGTGTGTTTTTTCCAGGGTGCCCTTTGGCATTCTATAAAAGGATGCCCTTGAGGAAAGAATTTAAAACTTTCAATGTCTTTTTTTTGAGCAAGCTATCTTGAAGTAGCCACTCTGAGTGACAGCTGAACACAAATTTCTGACTACCAGAAGAGGAGTCATGTTCACAGGACATAAATATTCACAGAGATGGTATCTTTAAATAAACTTGCAAATAATCTGACAGTAAAATGTATTTTTATGTTACCCAGTGGAATCAAAGTGAACTTTTTCTTCTTTCCATTTTCTTTCAGTGAGTTTTAAAAGAAATTGTTTCTAATTTCAGCATCTGCTGAACTTTCATGCATATCTTCAAAGAAATTGTTTGGTCGTTTTAATTGGTTTTATATTAATCTTAACCAGGTGACTGAATTTTGATATATTTTTAAGTTACAAGTTATTTTTAGTTTTCCTTTACATATTATATGTACAAATTTCTGTAAAATGCAGTGCTATTAAATAGCACCATATAAAAATATTAACTAATTACATATATATGTGGAATACTAGTACATCATTGATATGGTAAGCATGAGACATTGTCAACAGTTTTACTCTTTTACATTCCTCATGAATACACGGAATCTGAAACAGCTTGTGCCTCTAAATTTAGTTCTCGAGATTACAAATAAAAGAGGACTTCTACTTCAGGCTGATGCAGATAGAATAAGAGGGATAGGATTAACCTTGCTGCTTGGAAGTCCTAAATATTCAGGCAAATATTAAAAATAAAATGCCTTTGGTTTTGTTACATAGGGAGTAGACAATGCAGGAGACTGATTTTGGGGAAAGCAGAAACAAATGATACTAGTTCCATAATTTGGGCATTTGGCTAGGAAATTGCTTCTGGGCTGCAGTATGGGGAAAGAGAAGGAAAGTGGAGCTCAGAAATCTTACTAGTCTGTAAAATCCCAGGCATATAGAATTTGTAGGGAAGTATACTGGAATAGAAAGTTACAGAAAGACAGAGAGGGAGAGGGTGGGGGGGAGAGACCTCTCTCAAGATATTAGCTAAGGATTGATCAGCATCTGTGTGTGAAAAAGAGACACAAGGCCAGGAAACTAAACACTCAAAAGGAGCAAAGGAAACAACCTGTTCCTATTGTTTGGAGGAAAAAATATATAAATCACAGAATGATATTGACTCAGTGGTGGCAAAAAATGAGTAACAAGCTGATAGCTACTTGGGTTCTATAAAATGAAACCCAAAAACAAGCTTTGAAAGAAACAAACTGTCTCCCAGAAATTCAGTGTATCTCAGATCAAAACTCAATAACACTTCTGGAAATACACAAGCACCTAACAGCCAGTAGGGTAAAATTAAAAAATTCACAATATCTGACTCCTAGTCAAAATTAACTGGTCATTCAAAAAGCAGAGAAATATAAACCCTAATGAAGAGAAAAATCAATAGAATCATACCTAGAATTAACATTATGGATTTACTAGACAAAGATATTCAAAGATTTATTATAATTAAAATCCATATCTTAGGCAAAGTAAATGACAAATTGAGCATATTAATAAATATTGAAAAATAAAAAGTAAATGAAATTAAATTTTAGAGATGGGAAGTACAAGATCTGAGTAATATATACTGTATGAAATAAATAGAAGATTAAAAACTGTAGGAAACAAAAACATAGCAAGATTAGTGAACTTGAAGTTAACCAATAAACACTATCTAAAATGAAATTGAAAATAAGCTGAGAATGAGTTAATATACTATCAAGGAGTCATGGGACTACTTTAAATGGTCAAATACATGTATAATTTGGATTTCCAAATGAGAATCAAAAGGGAAATAAAAATATTGAAGAGTTCATGGTCAACATCTTTTCATATTTTATGAAAACCATAAACCAATACAGCCAAATTCAGCACAGCCCAAGTACAAGAAACTACAAGCCCAAGTGCAAACTACACCAGTTATATAAAATTAAATTCCTTAAAACCAGTGATAAATAGAGAATGTTAAAAGCAACTTCAGGGAAAAATAAATATTGTAGAAAGAGGGGATCCTGGGTGGCTCAGTTGGTTCAGCATCCTACTCTTCATTTTGGCTCAGGTCATCATCTTGCAGTTTGTGGGTTCAAGCCCCCCCGTTGGGTTCTGCACTAGCAGCACAGTGCCTGCTTGGGATTCACTGTCTCTCTCTCTCTCTGCACTCCCCCCCCCCCAATAAATAAATATATCAATCAATCAAAAAAATATTGCAGGAAGAAACAAAGAAAATAATTATTGCAGACTTCTTTTAAAATCAAATCAAGGGAGAGAATCATGACATGACAGGTTTCAACTACTAAAGAATAAAACTGTTAAACCAGATTACTATAACCAACAAACATACCTTTTATCTTTTAAAAGTAACAGAAAGACTTTTTTCAAATATACCAACGGTGAAAGAAATAATAAACTATAGAATAGTACTATCAAAAGTCTTTCACATGGAAGGTATGATACAATATGGAAATCTCTATCTATTCAAAATAAATTAATATCCCTGGAGATAGTCAATATGTGTACAATTATAAAATACTTTATTACTTAAAAGTGGTTAAAGGTAATTGACTGATGCATAAATAAAGGCAATGACTTGAACTACATCATCAACCAACACTACTTAACTGACATTTGTAGAATACTTCACTCAACAATAGCAGAATACACATGTTTTCCCCAAATACACAGAGATTATATAGCAAGAAAATAATATTCTGGATTTAAAGTCAGTCTCAGTAAATTTAAAGATAATTAAACATTTCAGATAATCACCAAAATAAAATTAATTTATATTAGCCTTAAGTTTTTTGAATTAAATTAGAAAAAAGGAATATTTAAAAAAAACCCACATAAATACTGGGAAATTAAATAATGCACTGCTAAATAAATCATGAGTCTAAAAGAATACATAACTAAATATTAAAATTTGAACTGAAAGAAAATGGAAACAGCATATCAAACTTTATGAGAATCATCTAAGTCAGTAAGCAGATGAAAAGTTTTAGTACTACACAAAGATATATAATAGGCAAGAAGTTCTCAAATAATGTCCTCACCTCACATGTTTAAGAAAGCTAAAGAAGACACATAGAAAGCAGAAAAATAATAAAGATAAAAAAATCAATAAAATAAAAATAAAAAACAGCAAAATGAATGAAACTAAAATCTGACACTTTGAGAAAATCAGGTATTAATATATCATATTAAACTGGGTTTATGATAAGATACCACCTCAAATCTGTCCGAATGGCTAAAATTAACAATACAGGAGACAACAGATGTTGGTGAGGATGCAGAGAAAGGGGAACCCTCTTACACTGTTGGTGGGAATGCAAACTGGTGCAGCCTCTCTGGAAAACAGCATGGAGTTTCTTCAAAAGTTAAAAATAGATTTATTCTAATGACCCAGCAACTGCATTACTAGGTTTTTACACAAAGGATACAAAAATACTGATTCAAAAGGATAAATTCACCCCAATGTTTATAGCAGTATTATCAACAACCAAACTATGGAAAGAGTCCCAATGTCCATTGACTGAGGAATGGATAAAGAAGTATACATATACATATACGAATACATATACGAATACATACACGAATACATATACATATGCATATACATATGCATATACATATACATATACATACACATACACATGTATATTTTTATATACACACAGCAGCACCTGAGGGGCACCTGGGTGGCTCAGATGGCCAGGTGACCAACTCTTGATCTTGGCTTAGGTCATGATCTCTGGGTTTCTGAGACCAAGTACCATGTCAGGCTCTGAGCTGACAGCAAGGAGCCTGCTTGGGATTCTCTCTTCCCTCTCTGTCTCTGCCTCTCTCCCCCCTCTTGCTTGCACATGCTCTCTCACACACATGCAATAAATAAATAAACCTTAAAAAATAATGAAATTTTTCCATTTGTGATGATATGGATGGAACTAGAGTGTACTATGCTAAGAGAAATAACTCAGAGAAAGACAAATACCATATGATTTCACTCATATGTGGAATTTAAGAAACAAAACAGATGAACATAGGGGAAGAGAAAAAAAATGAGAGGGAGGCAAACCATAAGAGACTCTTAACTATAGAAAACAAACAGGATTACTGGAGAGGAGGTGGAAAGGATAAGGGCTAAATGGATAATGGGCATTAAGGAGGGCACTTGTGATGAGCCCTGGGTGTTATATGTAAGTGATGAATCATTAAATTCTATTCCTAAAACCAGTATTACACTATATGTTAGCTAATCAGAATTAAAAAAAAAAAAACTTTAAAAAAAATAAATAAAAACACAACCAGAATATATTACTAAATAAATAAATAAATAAATAAATAAATAAATGCAGGTTTATTCCAAGAAAGTTAGGTTCCTGTAACCTTTTAATTTTATTTATATTTTGTAAGGAACCTCTACCCCCAACGTGAAGCTTGAGTTCACGACCCTGAGATCAAGAACCACATGCTCTACCAACTGAGTCAGCCAGACCCTACCTTTTTTTTTTTTTTTTTTTTTTTTAAATTTTTTTTTTTCAACGTTTATTTATTTTTGGGACAGAGAGAGACAGAGCATGAACGGGGGAGGGGCAGAGAGAGAGGGAGACACAGAATCGGAAACAGTCTCCAGGCTCTGAGCAGTCAGCACAGAGCCTGACGCGGGGCTCGAACTCACGGACCGCGAGATCGTGACCTGGCTGAAGTCGGACGCTTAACCGACTGCGCCACCCAGGCGCCCCAAGACCCTACCTTTTAAGGTCAATGTTAATCAATATATTTAAAAGACTCAAGGGGAACACACACACACACACACACACACACACAATCATTTCAATACATGTATTATAACAACTGTCAAATCTAATAACCATCCTTGATTGAAAAGTCTTGGGGCGCCTGGGTGGCGCAGTCGGTTAAGCGTCCGACTTCAGCCAGGTCACAATCTCGCGGTCCGTGAGTTCGAGCCCCGCGTCAGGCTCTGGGCGGATGGCTCGGAGCCTGGAGCCTGTTTCTGATTCTGTGTCTCCCTCTCTCTCTGCCCCTCCCCCGTTCATGCTCTGTCTCTCTCTGTCCCAAAAATAAATAAAAACGTTGAAAAAAGAAAAAAAAATTTTAAAATAAAAAAAAAAAAAGAAAAGTCTTAAAAACCCAGAAATAGTTGTGAATTTCCTCAACCCGAGAAACAGCATTTTAGAGAAACATCTGGCTAACATTGGAGTTAATATTAAAGTTAAATATTGCTCCTTTAACAGCAGCAAGTCAAGGCTGTCTGCTCTACCAATTCTATTCAATATTATAATCATTATAATAGAGGCTGGAGTCAGTGAAATAAACCAAAACAAAAGTAACCAAGATTAGAAAGGAAGAAGTAAAACTTTATCACAGATGGCATTATCATGTATGTGCAAAATCCTATGATTTTACAGAAAAAGAGAGAAGCTTCTAGAACTAATAACTTATTTTACTTGGTTGTAGGACACAAAATAAATTAACAAAATTAACTGTACTTTTTATATTCAACTTAAATACTAAGAATTGAAGTAAATGTGCCATTTACAATAGTGATAGAAGTATGATATTCTCAGGGATTAAAAAAAACTTAAAAAATATATAAGACCTGAAACTACAAAATATAGCGGACAAAAATTCAAAAGGAAAAATAATTGTAATAAAATAATAAAATGTAAGCTACACAGTAGGTATAATGACAAATTTCTCAGGTCTCTTGTCCATTGACTGCATTATAGCAATAGTTCTAGCTCTCTAAACTCACCTTCTCTTTCTGTGATGAACACTCATCTATTTCCAACCATTATGGGCTTCTTGCTACTTGTTCAAAATCTAGGCCATGAACAAGCCTTCCTCTTGGGTTTTTCTCCCTTTTACTTTTGCTTATTACATTCTTTCTCCATGTACCTACATGGGTCACTTCACTCCTTTTAGTTCTCTGCTCAAATGTCACCATATACAGGGATTGCTCCCAGATCTTATTAAAATAACAGTTTCCTGCCCTGATGCTCAGTATCTATTTCACCCGTTTTTACTTTGTCCATACCATTTATTACCACCATTTATTATTTGTTTAGTTGCTTAGCTAGAATGTAAGTCTATGAAGGCAAGATGAAATTTATCTTTCTTAATTTTTACAGTATATCCAACAACTAGATGGTGCCAAGCATACCCCCAGTGCTTGATAAATATCTGTTAAAATTGTTTAGAGGAATGGAAATAATGATGGTTATATATTCATATATATTTTCTTCTAAAACTGTATGCCTTAATAAGCAATATTCATTTTCATATTACTTTAAAATACTGCCAAGATAAACATTTTTTTTCAGATAAAAAATAATGAATTAGTGGCACCTGGTGGCTCAGTCAGTTAAGTGTCTGACTTTGGATTTCAGCTCAGGTCATGATCTCGCAGTTTGGGAGTCTGAGTGCTGCATCAGGCTCTGCACTGACAGTGCAGAACCTGCTTGGGATTCTGTGTCCCTCTCTCTCTGCCCTTCCCACCCCCCCTCAAAAAAACCCCACAAAAAACAAAAAACAAAACAAAACATCTCAATGAGAATGAGAAATTTACCATAGGGTACAATCGGAGAAAAGCAAAGCAGAAGGAATTCTTTAGACTCTTGGTGAAGTTCTCTTTTCCTTAGCCCACATGCCTGTGGAATATCTATTTTTATTTTTATTTTTTTAAATGTTTATTTTTGAGACAGAGAGAGACAGAGCATGAATGGGGGAGGAGCAGAGAGAGAGAGGGAGACAGAGAATCCGAAGCAGTCTCCACGCTCTGAGCTGTCAGCACAGAGCCCGATGCGGGGCTCGAACTCATGGACCATGAGATCGTGACCTGAGCCGAAGTCGGACGCTTAACCAACTGAGCCACCCAGGGGCCCCTGAAATATCTATTTTTAATTTTGAGCAGATTATTTATTCTTCACTCTCATGTTTATTTTTTTAATTTTTTTTATACATTTATTTTTTTGAGAGACATAGACAGAGTACAAGTTGGGGAGGGGCAGAGAGAGAAGGGAGACACAGAATCTGAAGCAGGCTCTAGGCTCCAAGCTGTCAGCACAGAGCCTGATGCGGGGCTCGAACTCATAAACTGTGAGATCATGACCTGAGCCGAAGTCAGACGCCCAACTGACTGAGCCACCCGGGCACCCCTCATGTTTATTTTTAATGTACTTGTTTAATGACTTGTTTGTCATTTAGTATAAAATAAGTTATGTAATACGCATGCATGTCTTTTCAACACTAAAATCTATATTTGAAGACACAATAGAATTTGTAACAAAATGTATAAGTCAATATCTATATTGAGGCAACAAAACCACCACATGCTTAATAATTAGGGTTTTTATGGCACATGATCAGTGTGGGCCAGTAATGTGGAAGAGTTGCTAATTCTATCACTCTTGAAAAGGGAACTGGGGCTTTATCTCATCATGTGCTTCCATAATGACTCTGGTAGAAAGAAGAGACAATAATAAAGTAGGTGTTGGCTCTTATGGCATCCATCTAAGTTGAAAACAAAAAGTATTTGTGCAAAAAAATTTCCTTTTTCTCTTCTTCCTTCCTTCTTTCCTTCCTTCCTTCCTTCTTCCTTCCTTTGCTCCTTTCTTTCCTTCCTTCCTTTCACAAAACAAATCACATGGGAAATTCAGTGAGAAGTACAACTCTACCATGTGCCTAAAAGAAATACCAGGTATATTAGTTACAAACTCTTAAGTTTGCCATATATATATGGAATAGTATTAGGAGAAAAAAATTCATATTTTGGTGAATAGAATTAATTCCCAATATAAAATGTTTAAGAATACAATATGACAGACTTATTCTTTTATTGGTACCAGTGTGATAATGACAGGGTAAGGGATATGATGATAATAATTAGTAAGAGACGCAGAACGAAAATAGTCCTTTCAGATTAATTTAATCATCTCAGAAAAATTCCCATTACTAACATGGGTTTGTCATCATAAGTAACATGAGGATTGGGGGACTACAAATTGAAATTTTACCCCAATATGGAAGCTTAGATCCTTAGGAAACTTCATGCACTGGAGCAATACTTTTGTACTTATCAACATTTTATCACATTCTTCATTGTTATGAAAGAGTTTCCTAGAAGAAAATGAGTGCTTGCAAGCCAAAAGATATTATTTAGTTCCCCAATCACCCCATATAAAATAGTGAGAAATTCAAAATTAAAAACAGATCACTGGAATTTCTACTTAATTCAATCTATAAATATTTGCCAAGCATCTAACTTATAATATATTTTTAAGGTCCTGGGGTTCTAGTTATAAACAAAAACTTGCCCTTTCCCCATATCCTTAAATTCTAGGAAGTAAAGACATGCGATACACAGCTGCATAAGTTAATGTCACATGGTGGTAGTTTCTTTGAATAAAGTGAATTGGCCCATGATTAAGAACAGCTGGCTGTAGGCTGGGGAAATGATTTTGGATGAATAGAAAAGAAATTGATCTCCATGAAGGTGACTTTTGACAGGAGGCTTAGTGAGGCTAACTATTCCAGTTTGCTCAGGACTGAGGAGGTTCCTAGAAGACAGAGATTTTGGTTTTAAAAGTGGGAATTTGGGGGCAAACAAGAATGAGGTGTTCACTATTTACTTGAATTAGAAGAAGGGCTAGACATGCAAACTTCTGATGCACAAGGATTGTCGGCAGAAGAATAACCACCACCTCTTGGCTATTGTAGAGATGCTGCAGTAAATAAAGCAGGACATATATCTTTTCAAATTAGTGTTTTCCTTTTCTCTGCTAAATGCTTGGGAATGGAATTGCTGGATTTATGGAATTTCTATTTTTTAATTTTTAAGGAATTTCCATACTCTTTTCCATAGTGGCTACACTGATTTACATTTCCACCACCAGTGTCCAAAGGTTCTTTTTTCTCCGTATCTTAAGCATCCATCAATAGTATAGATGGCTAGATAAAGAATATATATGTAAATGTATGTATGTATGTATACATATATATTCTTTATCTAGCCATCTATGGTGTGTGTGTGTGTGTGTGTGTATATATATATATATATATATATATATATATATATATATATAGTGGGATATTACTCAGCCATAAAAAAAAGAATGAAAACTTTACATCTGTGATAACATGAATGGACCTAGAGGGTATTATGTAAGTGAAATAAGCCAGACAAAGAAAGACAAATACCACATGACTTCACTTACATATGGACTCTAAAAAAAAAAAAAACAAAACAAATGAACAAATAAAACAAAACCAAAACAGACTAATATATACAGAGAACAAACTCTTAGTTGCCAGAGAGGAGGGAATGGGGGGATAAGCAAAATAGATGAAGAGGATTAAGAGATATAAGCTTCCAATTATAAAATAAATAAGTTAAAGGGATGTGAAGTACAGCATAGGGAATAAAGCCCAATAATTTTGTAATGTACGAATGATAACTACACTTATCATGGTGGGCATTTGGTAATGTATAGAAATGTCAAATCACTATGTTGTACACCTAGAATTAATACAATATTCTATGTAAACTATACTCCAATTAAAAAAATTGCATGTCAAAAAAAACACAATAGACAGCTATCTGCAGAACATTTAGTGAATGCCAAGAACATACTATATGAGCTTATTGATCAAAGGGAAAATTTAGAATTGTAAAGCTATTAAGCAAAAGAAGAGTAAGATCAATGAAAACAAAGAGATCTGCTACTCATAAACCTCTTTTTAAATAAAGTTCTGGGATGAAATCAACCTGCTCCACTTTGGTCTTGTCCACCATCTTTTTAAGTTACGCAACCTAATGAATAAGCAGATTTAGATGGCTCTATGATTGTACATGGCATGCTATAATAAAAGAATAACGATATAAGATAGTGTATTCTGGCCCTGCCTCTTCCTGGGGACGTTTGAAGATATTGTAGAAAGCCACTTCCTTTCTCCTTCACAACGCACCCACCTGACCCCATTCAACTTGAGAACTGTCAGCTACACCAAATGACTTGATCAGCAGTTCTATCTGCTTTGCAGGTGACTCCCACATTCTCTCAGTTGTCATTTCCCAAATTATCTGTTGCACCTTGAAATCGTAGTTAGTTTTACTTATCAGTTTCTCATCTGCAAAAATGCTACAGTGATAATAAGCACCTGTGGATGTTGCCAGGAAAGGTGGATGAGTTACATGGACAGGGGCACTAATACTTTCTTTTTAATTTTCACCACAGGAATTATAAAACATGGAAAAGAAAAACCTACTCATATGCATGTATATGACTTACTTATACACATTGCATCACCTCAATTTGAGCTAAGTGTTAGGATTCTAGCATGCACACCCTTCCCCCACTCATTCTTGTACATTTCTCTCCTTTTGAACATAGGAAGACTTCTGATACATACTCTTATGATTATGTTACCTGACAAATAGGAATTTGCAATTATAATTGAGGTTACTAATAAATTGATTAGAGTTAACCAAAAGGGAGATTATACAGGTATACCTGACTTAGTCTCGCGAGCTCTTCAAGTCTGTTTCTACAAGTCAGAGATAGAGGGAGAAAACATTATTCAAAACACAAGAAGGATTCAACTTCCCATTCCTGGCTTTGAAGATGTAGAGGGATACATGTCAGGGAAAAACATGTAGCTTCTAACAGCTGAGAATGACCTTCAGCAGACTGGACTCTGTCAACAACTAAATGAACTTGAAATGGATTCTTCTTCAGAGCCTCCAGATTAGTGCCTCATGTAGGTGTTTTCTTCAGTGTGAGACCTTTTTTAGAGAATCAAGTTGAACCACACATAGAGTTGTGACTTGTGATGATGTGAGATTGTTACCAAGAGTGAGATGAAAAAGGAAAGAAGTCTAGGTTCTTTTTGCTCCCACAGTAAGGAATTATAGGATAGCAAAATGAAAGTAAAGCAGAGCAAAGTTTTATTAAAGTATACTCCAAGGGAGGAGTGGGCTAGTCAAGACAGACAACTCTGGGAAACTCCAGGGTGTGGGCTTCTATATTTTTTTTTCTTTTGGGTGGGTCCTAAGTTCACAACATTTGAGTTAAAGCCTGGATTATTGAATAATTAGCCAACTACATATATCCTTTCCCAAAATGTATTCAAAATATCTGCATGGGGGTAGGAAATCACAACATAGGGCTCTCCATCAGGATATCTAGGGTCCATCTTCCTATCATTCATACCTAGCTTCCTGCCTAATGAGATAATAGATGGGTGTTGGTTAAATCACTAAGTCCATGGGGAAAAGGAGCCAAGATGGTGGAACTGCATGGAAGTATTTTGTGTGTCTTGTGTGCATGAAATACAGCCAGACCAACACTAAACCATACTACACTCCTAGAAAACTGCTTGGAGGATTAACACAACAATCTGCACAACCTGAACTGCAGAATTCAGCAGATATGTGGTGCAGAGAGATGAACTTGGGGACAGAGAAGTCTATGGTGGGCAGGGAGCTGCTTTTGCAGGCAGAGAGAGGATGAAGACTGGGGGAGGGTGGTAGAATATGGGAAAAGCACCCCTCCCCAAAAGCAGCTGGAGAGAAAGTGGAAAATTGGAAACAGCTGCAGGGACTAAACTAAAAAGTGAGAAAGGAGAGGGTTTAAATTCCATTAAGACTGTAAACAAGGGGAGCACAAAGGCTGCAACTCTGCAGCAAAATACCTGGCAGTGCTCTGGTGGGAAGGGTGAATCCCCAGGAACAGAGTGGGGTCCGGGAGGTTCTCAGACCACACGGGAAAAAGTGGTTCCACTGATGGAAGGAAATTTGGTAGAGACTGTTGAAGCCACCTGGGCCCAGCAGATCCCAGAAAACAGCCACATTTGCTGGTGCTGGAACAAGGTCATTAAAGGTGAAGGCTGGTGCCAGATGTTTGTTGTGATTTCCATAATCCCTGAAAAGATGCTGCTACACTACCTCGCCAACTTTTTTCTGGGGCAGGCTGGTATCTGGCTGCAGTCTCGGGGCACCAGCAGCAGCAGGGTCCAGCAAGCATTCTTGGATGCAGCCGGCATTTGGCTATTGCTCAGTGAGACCCTCCCACAGAGGGGCAGAATGGGTCAAAGCTGCAGTCCTTCAGAAGTAAGGGGCCAGGGAACACAGTCACATCTGAGACAAAACTCAGTAGAGAGGTACTGCCTGAGGCCTGGTCACGGACAGTGAAGAAGCAGGGAGTGGATGAAAGCTGAAGATGGAGGACGGGTGTGCGATTGCTGTACCAGAACAGAGTTCCAAAACTAGAGACTGGGTACCTGGGTGATGCCATTTTCACCGCTCCCAGGCATGCACCTAGGAGAGCCACAACAATCCACCCCAGTAGGCTAGCAGCGCCATCTAGTGGAGAATGGAGCTGTTACACTGAGCCGCACCCAACTGGTCCAACTTTGCTCTTCAGGAACACAAGTCTCACCACCTAGTTAGTTTATGGACTATAAAGTGCTACACAGTCTGACTTCCAGGGGAAAACAAAGTAATTTCAATCCTATTTCAATCTGTTAGCAGGTCCATCTATTCAATTTTCTTTCTTTTTTTCCCTCTTTTACACTACTTTTCTTCTTCTTGAATACAGAAAGAAAAAATTCATTTTTATTTTCAATTTTTATTAAAAATATTTTTCTTTAATTTTTTACTATATTTTTAAATTTTGTGTAAATTTTTTCAAATTCAATCTTACTTCCATCATTTTATTTTAGTCTACTTCAGTATATTCACCTTTTCAAATTTTCAAACAATTTCCTTTTTTTCTTTTTCTTTTTTCTCTTTTTCATTTCTTTTCTTTTTCTTGAATGCAGAAAGAGGAAAACTTCATTTTTACTTTGAATTTCTATTAAAAATATTTTCTTTAATATTTTACTGTATTTTTTGCTTTTATGTAAATTTTTTCAAATTCTATTTTATTTCCATCATTTTATTTTAGCCTACTACAGTGTATTCACTTTTTCAAATTTTAAAATAATTTTTTTCTTTTATCTTTTTTTCATGTATTTTCTTTTTCTTGAATATAGAAAGAGAAAAAAATCATTTTTATTTTTAATTTTTATTAAAAATATTTTCTTTAATTTTTTCTACTATATACTTTTGTGTAAATTTTTTCAAATTCTATTTTACTCCCATAATCTCATTTTAGTCTACTTCAGTGTATTCATTTTTTCAAATTCTCAAACAATTTCCCTTTTTTTCCCTCCCTCCCTTTTATTTCTCTAATCTGTGAAACCACTTTCAACACCGTGACCAAAACACACCTAGAATCTAGCATCTTTTTACATTTTTTGTGTGTGTTTTTGATTTTTTTATTTTAATTTTTTTCAATTTCAATTTTTCTACCTCATTAATTCATTTTCTCCCTTCACAATGACAAAATGATGGAATTCACCCCAAAAGAAAGAGGACGAAGAAATGACAGCCAGGGATTTAACCAACACAAATACAAGCAAGATGTCTGAACCAGAATTTAATATCACAATAATTAGAATACTGACTGGAGTCAAAAATAGATTAGAATCCCTTTCTGCAGAGATAAAAAAAGTAAAAATAGTCAGAATGAAATAAAAAATGTTATAACTGAGCTGCAATAACAGATGGATGCAGCGGCGGCAAGGATGGATGAGGCAGAACAGAGAATCAGCAATATACAGGACAAACTTATAGAGAATAATGAAGCAGAAAAAAAGAGGGAGATTAAGGCAAAAGAACACAATTTAAGAATTAGAGAAATCAGTGACTCATTAAACAGAAACAACATCAGAATCATAGGGGTTCCAGAAGAGGAAGAGAGAGAAATAGGGTTAGAAGGGCTATGTGCTCAAATCATAGCAGAAAACTTTCCTAACCTGGGGAAAGACACAGACATCAAAATCCAGGAAGCACAGAGGATCCCCATTAGATTCAAGAAAAACCAACTATCAACAAGGCATATCATAGTCAAATTCACAAAATACTCAGGCAAGAAGAGAATCATGAAAGCAGCAAGGGAAAAAAAAGTCCCTAACCTACAAGGGAAGACAGATTACGTTTGCAGCAGACCTATCCACAGAAACTTGGCAGGCCAGAGAGGAGTGGCGGGATATATTCAATGTGCTGAATCAGAAAAATATGCAGCCAAGAATGCTTTATCCAACAAGGCTGTCATTCAAAATAGAAGGATAGATAAAAAGTTTCCCAAACAAAAATTAGTTTGTGACCACTAAACCAGCCCTGCAAGAGATTTTAATTATTTTATATTTATTTAGTTATTTAATATTTATTATTTATATAAATAAATACCAAAAGCAACAAAAATTAGAAAGTACCAGAGAACAGCAGCAGAAACTCTAACTCTACAAGCATCATATCTTTCAGTACTCACTCTAATGTCAATGAACTCAATACTCCAATCAAAAGACATAGGGTAACAGAATGGATAAGAAACAAGATTCATCCATATGCTGTTTACAAGAGACCCACTTTAGACCTAAAGACACCTTCAGATTGGAAATAAGGGGATGGAAAACCATCTATCATACTAATGGTCAACAAAAGTAAGCCGGAGTAGACATACTTATATCAGACAATCTAGACTTTAAAATGAAGACTGTGTAAAGAGATGCAGAAGGATATTATATCATAATCAAGGGGTCTATCCACCAAGAAGACCTAACAATTGTAAACATTTATGCGCCAAATGTGGTGGCACCCAAATATATAAATCAATTAATCACAAACATAAAGAAACTCATCGATAGTAATACCATAATAGTAGGAGACTTCAACACCCCACTCACAGCAATGGACAGATCATCTAATGAAAATATCAACAAGGAAACAATGGCTTTGAATGACACACTGGACCAGATGGACTTAACAGGTGTATTCAGAACATTTCATCCTAAAATATCAGAATATACATTCTTCTCCAGTGCACATGGAACATTCCCCAGAATAGACCATATAGTGGGACACAAATCAGCCCTAAGTAAGTACAAAAAGATCAAGATCATACTGTGCATATTTTCAGACCACAACACTAGGAAACTCAAAATCAACCACAAGAAAAAATTTGGAAAGGCAACGAATACTTGGAGACTGAAGAACATCTTACTGAAGAATGAATGGGCTAACCAAGAAGTTAAAGAGGAAATTAAAAAAGTAGATGGAAGTCAATGAAAATGATAGCACCACAACCCAAAACCTCTGGGATGCAGCAAAGTGGTCATAAGAGGAAAGTATATAGCAATCCAGGCCTTCCTAAAGAATGAGGAAAGATCTCAGATATACAACCTAAGCTTATGCCTTAAGGAGCTGGAAAAAGAACAGCAAATAAAACCCCAAACCAGCAGAAGACAGGAAATAATAAAGATTAGAGCAGAAATTAATGCTATCGAAAGCAAAAAAACAGTAGAACAGATCAATGAAACCAGAAGTTGGTTCTTTGAAACAATTAACAAAATTGATAAACCACTAGCCAGTTTGATCAAGAAGAAAAAGGAAAGAACCCAAATAAATAAAATCAAGAATGTAAGAGGAGAGATCACAACCAACACAGCAGAAATAAAACAATAACAAGAGAATATTATGAGCAATTATATGCCAATAAAATGGGCAATCTGGAAGAAATGGATAAATTCCTAGAAACATATATGCTACCAAAACTGAAACAGGAAGAAATAGAAAATTTGAACAGACCCATAACCAGCAAGGAAATCAAATTAGTAATCAAAAATCTGCCAAAAAACAAGAGTCCAGGGCCAAATGGCTTTCCAGGGGAATTCTACCAAACATTTAAGGAAGAGTTAACACCTATTCTCTTGAAGGTGTTCCAAAATAGAAATGGAAGGAAAACTTCCAAACTCTTTCTATGAAGCCAGCATTACCTTGATTCCAAAACCAGACAGGGACCCCACTAAAAAGGAGAACTTCAGACTGATTTCCCTGATGAACATGGATGCAAAAATCTTCAACAAGATATTAGCCAACTGGCTCCAATAATACCTTTAAAAAATTATTCACCACGACCAAGTGGGATTTATACCTGGGATACAGGGCTGGTTCAATATCCACAAAACAATTAACATGATTCATCACATCAATACAAGAAAGGACCAGAACCATATGCTCCTCTCAATAGATGCAGAGAAAGCATTTTACAAAATACAGCATCCTTTCTTGATGAAAACTCTCAAGAAAGTAGGGATAGAAGGAGCATACCTCGAGATCATAAAAGCCATATATGAACAAACCAACGCTAATATCATTCTCAAGCAGAAAAATTGAGAGCTTTCCCGCTAAAGTCAGGAACAAGACAGGGATGTCCACTCTCGCCACAGTTATTCAACATGGTATTGGAAGCCTTAGCCTCTGCAATCAGACAACACAAAAAAATAAAAGGCATCCAAATCAGCCAGGAGCAGGTCAAACTTTCACTCTTCACAGATGACATGATACTCTATATGGAAAACCCAAAAGATTCCACCAAGAAACTGCTAGAATTGATTCATGAATTCAGCAAAGTTGCAGGATACAAAATCAATGCACAGAAATCAGTTGCATTGCTATACACCAACAATGAAGCAACAGAAATAAAAATCAAGGAATCGGTCCCACTTACAGTTGCACAAAAAACCATAAAATGTCTATGAATAAATCTAACCAGGAGGTAAAAAAATCCATATGCTGAAAATTATAGAAAGCTTATGAAAGAAATTGAAGAAGACACAAAAAAATGGAAAAAAGATTCCATGCTCATGGATAAGAAGAACAAATATTGTTAAAATGTTGATACTACCCAAAGCAATCTACATATTCAATGCAATCCCTATCAAAATAACATCAGCATTCTTCACAGAGCTAGAACAAATAACCCTAAAATTTGTATGGAACCAGAAAAGACCCTGAATAGCCAAAGCAATCTTGAAAAAGAAAACCAAAGAAGGAGGCATCACAATCCCAGACTTCAAGCTATACTACAAAGCTGTAATCATCAAGACAGTATGGCACTAGCACAAGAACAGACACTCAGATCAATGGAACAGAATAGAGAACCCAGAAATGGACCCACAAACGTATGGCCAACTAATCTTTGACAAAGCAGGAAAGAATATCCAATGGAATAAAAACAGTCTTTTCAGTAAGTGGTGCTGGGAAAACTGGACAGTGACATGCAGAAGAATGAACCTGGACCAGACACAAAAATAAACTCAAATAAACTCTTTCTTACACCAGACACAAAAATAAACTCAAAACAGATGAAAGACCTAAATGTAAGACAGGAAGCCATCAAAATCCTCGAGGAGAAAGCAGGCAAAAAACTCTGATCTTGGCCGCAGCAACTTCTTACTCAACACGTCTCCGAAGGCAAGAGAAACAAAAGCAAAAATGAACTACTGGGACCTCATCAAAATAAAAAGCTTCTGCACAGCGAAGGACACAATCAGCAAAACTAAAAGGCAACTGACAGAATGGGAGATTATATTTGCAAACGACATATCAGATAAAGGGTTAGTATCCAAAATCTATAAAGAACTTATCAAACTCAACACCCAAAAAACAAATAATCTAGTGAAGTAATGGGGCAAGGCATGAATAGACACTTCTCCACAGAAGACATCCAGATGGCCAACGGACACATGAAGAAATACTCAACATCACTTACCATCAGGGAAATACAAATCAAAACCACAATGAGATACCACCTGACACCTGTCAGAATGGCTAACATTAACAACTCAGGCAACAACAGATGTTGGTGAGGATGCGGAGAAAGAGGATCTCTTTTGTATTGTTGGTGGGAATGCAAGCTGGTGCAGCCACTCTGGAAAACAGTATGGAGGTTCCTCAAAAACTAAAAATAGAACTACCCTAAGACCCAGCAATTGCACTACTAGGCATTTATCCATGGGATACAGGTATGCTGTTTCGAAGGGACACATGCACCCCCATGTTTATAGCAGCACTATAAACAATAGCCAAAGTATGGAAAGAGACCAAATGTCCATTTATGGATGAATGGATAAAGAAGATGGGGTATATATATACATACACACACACACACAATGGAGTGTTACTCAGCAATCAAAAAGAATGAAATCTTGGCATTTGCAACTACATGGATGGAACTGGAGGGTGCTATGCTAAGTGAAATTAGTCAGAGAAAGACAAAAATCATATGAGTTCACTCATATGAGGACTTTAAGAGACAAAACAGATGAACATAAGGGAAGGGAAACAAAAATAATATAAAAACAGGGAGGGGGACAAAACAGAAGAGACTCATAAATATGGAGAACAAACTGAGGGTTGCTGGAGGGGTTGTGGGAGGGGGGATGGGCTAAATGGGTAAGGGGGACTAAGGAATCTACTCCTGAAATCATTGTTGCACTATATGCTAACTAATTTGGATGTAAATTTAAAAAAAATAAAAAATAAAGCAAGTTAAAAAAAATCACTAGGTCTGTGACATTTTGCTATGTAGCAACACAAAAGTAATACAAACTGGATCTTAAGTGCCAAACCTCAAGACCCTTGACACAGGTAGGAAACAAAATAATCATTCATAACTCAGAGTGTTGTTGTGAAATAGGTAGAATGGTGCTGTCCAAAAGAAATAAAACATACACTATAAATTCAAGACTCATAGGTAATTTTTACTTTTCCTATAATTACATTATAAATATTGAAGGAGCACCTGGGTGACTCAGTCAGTTGAGCCTCCAACTTTGGCTCAAGTCATGATCTCACGGTTCATGAGCCTGCATCGAGCTCACTGCTATTAGTCCTAGCCTGCCTCAGATCCTCTGTCCCGGTCTCTCTCTGCCCCTCCCCTGCTCATTCTCTCCCTCTCAAAAATTAATAAACCTTAAAAAATGAAAATAAAAAATAAATGGTGAAAAGAAACAGGTATAATTATATATAACAATATATTCAATCCAATATATCCAAAATATTATCACCCAAATGCAATAAACATAAAACATTGGTGAGTTATTATACATTCTGGTTTTGTACTGTCTTCAAAATGCAATGTCTGTTGTATCCTTACGGCACATCATAGTTTGTACTCGCTACATTTCAAGTGTTCTCTTGGCCTCAAGTGGTTGGCCACTGGCTGCCCTATCACATAGCACCACCCGAGAACATAGTAGGTTCTCTGTGAAGTTCCTTTTCCTCCCTCTACTCCCTTCCTTTCCATCAACCATAGTACACAAGAGGAAAGGACAATCTTACCCATGCCAATCATGTGTTTTGACTTTTCTGAACATAAACTGAAATAAAAGAGAGCTCATTACCATAGGGGTGCATTTGGGAGCTGTGAGAAAGTTTCAATCACTCACACAAGTGAGCAGTTACTATAGAGAAGAAAGGAGTGTTTGTGTGTGTTTTTTAAATTACATCTTTAAAAATCTAGTAGGATGCATAGAAAGGGTTACAGAGATTCCTTAATTTAATGGTCAGACACCTATTATTTGGGAATGTTCAGTGCTATCTCTTCAGAGGCTAATTATATGATTCATATGGTAACAAAAGATTCATAACTCATGGACTTATGGAGTGGAGTTGATTGCACATGAAGACTTTCATTTTCCTAGTAATTTTGACAAGAATGACATGGGAAATTGAGAAACAATATATTATTGCCAGTATTTTATTGTGATTAATGCCAAGGGATTTTTAAGTCAGATAGAGATAGAAGAGGGGGAGAGATAGAGGAGAGAGAGAGAGAGAGAGAGAGATGATAGGCAGAAGGACAGATATAGATAGATAGATAGATAGATAAATTGGATACTGTGTTAACACAAATAATTGAATTGTCAAGTTTCAACGCACATCACAGAGGCATTAAACTTCCCTAAAGACTCAAAGGTTATAAGCAAGCACAAGTCATAGAGGACATACTATTTTCTAGAAGGGCTTAAATCCATCAGGTGAAGTTTCCAGCAAAACATCTCTTTTTGGGTTGTGTTTAATAGAGTTTATCATAGTAATCAGTTTTATTTTTTGAGAATCTACCATATAATAGATGTTTCATATATGTAGTTTTGAATACTCAAAAAAACCCTTGAAAGCCTCAGAGAAATTTATTAATTATTATTTAAAATTTATTAATTTATTATCCTCAAGGCCACTGAGAACAGTGATGAAGGATCTTGATCCAGGTCATCTGCCAACAAGTTCACTAAATTGAGCAATTTCGTTTTGAGTACTGTCCTATTTTGCACACCATTAATTCCCCAAAAGAACATGTTTTTGTGGCCACCTCCTACTCTTCAACCAATGTGCCCCTCAAATAAATAAATTTGAGTTAGTTTATAAATAAACAATTTCTGATGAGAAACATCCTGTTAAATTATAGATAAAACCCTCCTTTTCCCACTAGTTAATGGCACTAACAGGTTTATAAAGGGTTAATTTAAAGAAAGTTTCATGGAGATCTGATTGAGGTCCTTTACTCAGCTGCCATCCCCCAAATACAGCTGGAGTGAGTTACTTGTTCATGCTTCCCTCTTAACTCCTCCTTTCTTAGATGTAATATTCCAATTTTTTTGGCAATAGTTAATATATTTTTGTGGAGGTTTAAATACATGTTTATAAGTTGCAGATCTGCTGAACAAAAATATGTTTGCACTATTGAAATAACTTCCAAAAAAGTTAATAATCTGGATGCTCTATTACACATAGTAGTTTTTATGCAATTTATACCAGTTTATATAACATGAACTCAAATACTGTGCATTTATAGATACTCCTTCATTAGATACAGCAAGTATATAAGATGAACATTTTTATCCCTAATTCGCAGATGAGGAAAACGATTTTGAGTTATTAAATAACTAGTCTACAGCCTCCAAGACAGTGAATGGCAGAACTGATACGATCCCTAAACTGACTTTTATCTCACAGTAGTATTATTTACACTGCATGTGTGTGTGAGAGAGAGGAAGAATAGAGTAGTTCAAAACATAAGTGATAAGCAAATATTAATGAGCTCACCAGCTGCAAACAACTGCTGCAAATACCAGCTATATCATTTTGTAGGCAAACTATTAGCTTCTGTAGAAGATGTTGCGTTTTGTTTACTTCAGAGAAAAGTAATTCAAAATGACGCCAGCCATTCTCTTGCTAAATGAATAAGAAGAGTCGGGTGGCAGAAATGAGTAGGAGATTTTAATCGCAAGAGAGAAAACCAAAATGGTTCATGGCAATCTTTTGCTTTACTTATTTATATGATCAAAATAAGATTTAAAAAAATGGAAACAGCCAGAGCCTGTATTTTATTATTATGACATTCTTAAGATGTTGGGAGTATAATTTTTTGGCTCAAAAATGCCCCACTGATACAGTTTGATAGCCTTAAAATAGATTTTTATAAGAGTTTGCAGTGGTGGATACTGTAAAAAAATGGGCCTAATGCTGAATAAGATCTTATCCCTAGGTTTACTGACTCTGTAACTAAAAGTAACATGAAACTAACTCTGTTTAGTTTAACTAACTCTGTTTAACTCTTTACTGACTCTGTAACTAAAATCTACATGTAAAATCATGTAGACTGAAATCTACATGTTATCCTAAAGGTTTGCCAAATTTGATCTACAAAAAAAGCCACAGAGGAAAGAGTATCAAATTATCTAGCCATCTGACCATGAAAAAATATGCGCGTTATTGACTAAGAGATACTTTACTTCACACTCTGAAAATTGCTTAAGCACTTAACTCAATATTCCCTAAGTGTCCATCTAATTTATTTTAAATTAAGTAAATGTACAGGTGTATTATTGGTGGGGAGACATTTATATGAAAAGTAAAAAACAATCACATTGTAATAATGACGAATTTGTAATATGCAAACCACATTGGAAATATGCAGTTGTTAAATATAAAAGTATTTTACATTTATAGGACAAAGAGAGAAATTCTTGTCTCAAGAATATTCAACCAACACAAAATGAATTTATGACAGAACATGGATTACTTCGCTTATACACAAATGTGATAAACATGGAGACTTTGAGGATATGAAAAAAAAAAAAAAACATCCAGCCATAATACACCTCCCCAAAGACATTAACTTTAATATGTGTAATAAATTCAAGCATATCTACTTTGATTCAGTATGTTAAAAAAAATATAGCCTACGGGTGGCTTGGGTGGCTCAGTCAGTTAAGTATCCGACTCCTGATATCAGCTCAGGTCATGATCTCATGGATTTGTGAAAACTGAGCCCCACATCTGGCTCTATGCTGATAGCACAGAGCATGCTTGGGATTCTCGCTCTAAGAGAGAGAGAGAGAGAGCCTATGGGTAAAATAGTAAGTACACTTAAGATTTTTATAATATTTAATTTTCCTCTTTAAAAAATATTAATTCACAAAAGTAAGCACAAAAAAAAGGTAGCATAATCCTAGTACTACATACTAAAAATTGACGTCAACAATACAATACCTCTTACAATAGCTGGTAAGAGTTAAAAAAACAAAACAAAACAGTGTTAGATTTATATTTCTGTGCTGATTGAACACATGGTGTTGAAAATCTTATTAAACTTAGAAAAAGTAGTTGGTACCATCATCAAGATTTAATACTTATCATACTATACTTATACTTATCATACTATAATACTTATAGTCTTTTTATATAGTGACGCAACCTTTTTATACTTCACACCACCTCCAGACAGCCAGGCAAAATTAAATTGGTCAAATTCAAATACAAAGAGAGAAGAAAAGTAATGGGTAATAAATGCCAGACATTGTGATGGAAACTGTATAAATATTGAATTGCATTTAGTCTTTCTAGGAAACTTCTGAGATGGAATTTTTTTCTCATTTCCATATTATTCTGAGACTGAGTAAATTCAAATGAATTAGCTAAGGTCCCATGGTTCATGCATGTTGGTGTCAAAATTTCACCTTCAGGGATAGGAGGAAAGAATGAGGTAGGTGATCATAAGGAGACGAGGATTAAAAATATATGAACATTATCTTATTTATCTTCATATATAAAGCATGTAGCAGCACATGTTATATATTCAGGGCCCAGTAAATGTTAGTGCTTTTTTTCATTGATCCTATGCCAGTTTCTTTAGCAATTCCTTCCATCACCATCCACCTATTAATTTACTTCATATTTTCAGCTATCCACAAGAAATTCCACACATTCATTTAAGAAGCTACCATGTCAGATATCATGGACACTACAATGGAGGCACAAATAGAATGAAATAATGTATGTGGTGGCCCATATGTCACTTTCATATTTTAGAAGACCATCTTGTAATACATAGGTGTCTCATTGTTATATGTATAACACCCAAATAAATAAAGTTGTAGAGGGTGTAAATGATGATGATGATGATGGTGAAGGAGAAGAAGAGGAAGAAGAAGAAGAAGAAGAAGAAGAAGAAGAAGAAGAAGAAGAAGAAGAAGAAAAGAAGAAGAAGAGGAGGAGGAAGAGGAGGAGGAGGAAGGAGAAGAAGAGCCTTCTACCACTGGGGCCTGGAGGATGTAAAATTGATATCAACATATTTAGTTATAACTCTGGATAGAATCAAAAGTATCTAACTTAATTCTGACCCTTGTCTATTTACAGAATGATATAAATGCCTTGTCTTTAAGGAAAAATAAAATGTTCTTTTAATACATAGAAGATTATGGTTCAAATAAAATGGAAATAAAGTAGAATATCAATAATACCCAAGGGCCAAGAAATTGTTTAATCTTCTAACAGAGTTTAATGGAATTAAACAATACAGGAACCTGTTTACTTACTGGACTCTAGCAATTACAATAATATTACAATAATATTCACAGTTAAGTTTTATTAAGCACTTTTCATTCGAGGCAATTACAATAATATTCACAGTTAATTCTTATTAAGCACTTTTCTTTCAAGGTAAGACAATGATTTACATATATTATCCACTAATATTTTTTCTATTTTACATATAAGTAAAATGAGTCTCAGGAAAGTTAAAATACTTGCATAATATCAAATAGCTATTAAATGATCGAATAGAAGTTACAATGGCATGAGGTTGCCTCTACTGGAGAAAAATATTAAAGTGACATAGAATTAACAATACAAGAAACAACAGCTGTTGGCAAGGATGTGGATAAAGGAGAAGCCTCTAACGCTGTTGGTGGGAATGCAAACTGGTGCAGCTACTCCAGAAATTAGTATGGAAGTTCCTTAAAAAGTTGTGGTTTAGCTGGTTAAGCATCCAGCTCTTGATTTTGGCTCAGGTCATGATCTCCCGGTTCATGTGATGGAGCCCTACATTGGGCTCCATGCTGTCCATGAGAAGCCTGCTTGGGATTCTCTTTCTGCCCCTCACCTGCTCACATGCTGTCAGTCTCTCTCTCTCTCTCTCAAAATAAAGAAATAAACATTTTAAAAAAATTTAGGGGAACCTGGGTGGCTCAGTCAGTTAAGCATCCAACTTCAGCTCAGGTCATGATGTAGCAGTCTCTGAGTTGGAGCCCCACATCGGGCTCTGTGCTGACAACTCAGAGCCTGGAGCCTGTTTTGGATTCTGGGTAGCCCCCTCTCTCTGCCCCTCCCCCACTCGTGCTCTATCTTGCTCTGTCTCTCAAAAATAAATAAATGTCAAAAAAATTTTTTTTAATTTTTTAAAAAAGTTAAAAATAGAACTACCTTACAATTCAGCAACTGTACTACTAGGTATTTACTCAAAGGAAAAAAAATACAAATTCAAATGGTAACATACACTCTGATATTTATAGCAGCATTATCTACAATAGCCAACTTATGGAAAGAGCCCACATGTCCATCAACTGGTGAACAGATAAAGATGATGTGTATATTCAACGGAATGTTACTTAGCCATAAGAAAAAAGAATGAAATCTTGCCATTTGCAACAACATGGATAGAGCTGGAGAGTATTATGCTACGTGAAATAAGTCAGAAAAAGACAAATACCATATGATTTCACTCATATGTGGAATTTAAGAAACAAAACAAACCATGATGGGGGGGGGGGGGAAGACAGGCAAACCAAGAAACAAACTCTTAACCAGAGAGAATGGAACTGATGGTTACCAGAGGGGAGGTAGGTTGGGGGATGGGTGAAATAGGTGATGGGGATTAAGGAGTGCACTTGTGATGAGCACCGGGTGATGTATGGAAGCGTTGAATTACTACATTGTACACCTGAAACTAATATTATACTATATGTTAACTAACTGGAGTTTAAATAAAAACTTAAAAGAAAGAATATAGCATACAGAGCTCAGTTTAACTAGTATATGCAGATAGAGTGAGAGTCTTAAGCAGTAATCTAGATACTTGATTTATAAGGTAAATCAGCAGTCAGAAGTGTTTTTGTTTTTGTTTTTCCAAATTATTAGATGGAAAACTCATGTGGTATGCAGAATTGTGATGCCCCAAGATGTTCCATTCTAATCCCTGGAATCTGTGAATATGTTACTTGCATGGCACAAGGGATTTTGCAAATGTGATTAAATTTCGAATTTTGAGATACTGGAGTGATCCTGGCATAGGTCCAAAATAATCACAAGGGTCTTTCTGAAAGTGGTCATTTTTTTAAGGGTCAGAGGCAGGAGAAATGTGAAGATGCCACACTGCCTCAGCAAAGATAGAAGACGAGGGCCACAAGTAAGGAAGATGAGTAGTCTCTGGAATCTGGAAAAGGCAAGGAAGTAGATACCTCCTGTGGATCTCCAGAAAGGAATTTAAACCTGCAGGCACATTGATATTAGCTCAATGGAGACAATTTTAGACATCTGAGCTCCAGAATTGTAAGATAAAAAAATTCTACTGTTTTAAACCATGAAGTTCTGGTAATTTATTATAATAGCAGTAGAGAACTAACAGAACCAGTATCTGTAAAGATTAAGATATAAAACAATATTGAGCATTTGCTGAAGTAACTATTAAGGAAAAATGCTAATTAGCAATAATTATAGTTATAATTTGTTGAGCATATACTATGTACAAATCACTTATGGTCATATCAATTCATTGATGAGGGCACCAGAAATAACTCCATTTGACAGAAGATGTAAGAGGTTCAAGAGCTTAAATATATGTCCAAGTGACAGAGAGTGGATGAAATATCAGTGAGAAAGATAAGAGATGATGAGAGGAGAAACTCAGAACTAAGTGAAAGTACATCTGTCATCAATAAAAATGACTTTAGTTATTACTACAGTAGTCACCTCGGGCTACCTGAACAGTCAAAATTCTGTGGATCAGAGTTGGTAAAAAATATGTACTAAATGTTCTGTTCTCAACTTGTCTATGTGTAATACATAATAAACTACCTTAGAATATAAATACCAAGTCAAAAATTTAAACCAATCAAGAATGTTTAATTAAACTCATTGAAGTTTCTGGGAAAATGCTATCCTTTGTAGCATTTCAAAATTTATGTTGCCTTTGAACTTAAATACTTATTATTCTTAACTTACATTTCTTACATCACAGCAGAATTTTTATCTGGGTCAGCATGAAGGCAATAATTTGATATTAGGGAGGGTTTTATTTTTTTAAGAGTGGGGATGGAAATAGTTCTATAGCTTTGAACTATGATAGGGTACAGATTGATGACTTTCAAAAACTAATGGGGAGAGAACTGGGTGCTGTATGTAAGTGCTGAATCACTAAATCGTGCACTTGAAAATAAAATTACACGGATAACTAACTGGAATTTAAATAAAAACTTTAAAAAATATCTAATGAGTAGAGTTATTTCCTAACAAAATTCAAAGAAATAAAAACTCGAATTGTAATCAATAAATCATTTTATTCACACACGTTTAAGATTCAGTCTAGAAATATTACAAAAGAGTCACAGAAGGATGTAGTGTAGAAGGCTTAATTATTTCTTGGTGGACTACTAATAAAAGAATTAAGGGGTTTGAATCCCCACAGTGAAATAACTGGTACCATGGTTAGTAGATAGAATGGCTGCAGCATACATACATTAGAGGGGAAGAAGGCTTAAGATGAATTACCGAGCTTTCATAACCACAAACGCAAGCTCTAACGACAATCATAACAGGAAGAAAAGAAGATGCATGAAAGAAAAGAACACTGTGAAATGTATTTGATATGTGAAAGAAAAGCTATCCTCTATATAATTTTGAACTTGAGGTTGGGAGTAATGAATGTGAGATTGGAAGGAAAATTAGAAATTGAAGATCATGATATCAATGTGTGATTTTATGCGATTGGGAGAATTGTGTTAACAATAAAAAATAGGAAAGCCATCAATCATTTCAATATTGTCAAATTCCCTGAATTCCAGCCTGACCCTTTAACTTGATTCTGACACAGCCTTGCTCATCTTCTTGAAATATTTTCCTCCCTCAGTTTATATTTTGAGTTATGTTTATTTCTCTGTAAAGTGTTGTTATTTGATTTTTGTTTAAATTTTTACTTTGGACAGATTACATAAAATATATGTTATATATATATATACACACACATATATATATATATATACACACACACATATATATATATACACACACACACACACACACACATATATATATATACACACACACACACACACACACAATTATGTTTAATACATATATTAGGAAAATATAAGCATATACAACAACTGACAACAGTGCACTGGACATCTGTGTATCCAACACCCAGCTTCTACGATCATTAATTACAGCCAATCTTATCTCATTATATCCCCAACATTGCTTGCCCATGTTATTAAAGTAAATCCCATATGGCATGTATTGGATAGTATTTCATCAATATGTTTCTCTAAAAGATAAATGCTCTTTAAAAATAAAATGATAAAGCAATTGGGACACCTATAAAATTAGTAATATTTAAGATTAGTATCTCCAGTCAGTATTCAAATTTTCAATTGTCTTACAAATGAACTTTAAAAATTTACAAATATTGGCTTAAAGCTGGATCCAGATAAGATTCATAGTTTGTAATTGATTACTGTTTCTATGGTTCTTTTTTTTGTTTGTTTTTTTTGTTTTTTTTGTTTTGTTTTGTTTTTTTGTTTTTTTTTTATATATATGAAATTTATTGACAAATTGGTTTCCTCTATGGTTCTTTTGATGTATAGTCTTCCTTCTGTCTCTCTCTCATCATTCCAACCCTGGCAATTAATTTGGAGAAGTAATTGGGGAATCTGCACTTACAGTTTCCCACAGCCTGGATGCTGGATATTGTTGACAGCATTCTATCACCTGTATTTCCTATAAATGAGTGCTTGAATCTAGAGAAATGACTAAACTCAGATGAACTATTTGACAGAACTACTTTCAATGTTTGGGCTACCTCTTTCTGGGCTCTTTATTGATGTCTTTTCTTTCTTCCACAATATTGGTGTCCCATGAACCTCCATTTCACTTACTTCCCATCAGTGTGAAATAAAGTCTGTGGTCAATCTTGCCCAGAACATAGATGTATTAACACTAGCATCCATATGCTGACAACTCCAAAATTTCTATTATTATCCCAGATCACTGTCTTGAATAGGAGACCTGAACATCTAAGTGTCTAACAGATAATACTTTGTAGTCACAGAGGTATCTCAAAATTACCATGTCCACAACTAAGCAATTTGTATTTCCTATAAATGTGCTTCTTCTTATATCACTCATTTTAACATGAATTTCATATATTAAGAATATGGTCCTTGGGACTAGACATATCCTTATGTATATACATTCTTTCAGCTACTTTATAAATAAACTTCATCAGTCAATTAATTAATGTAAAGAATTAATAAAACTAATGGATAAAGGACCTGAATGTGAGACAGGAAACCATCAAAACCTTAGAGGAGAAAGCAGGAAAAGACCTCTCTGACCTCAGCCGTAGCAATCTCTTACTCGACACATCCCCAAAGGCAAGGGAATTAAAAGCAAAAGTGAATTACTGGGACCTTATGCAGATAAAAAGCTTCTGCACAGCAAAGGAAACAACCAACAAAACTAAAAGGCAACCAACAGAATGGGAAAAGATATTTGCAAATGACATATCGGACAAAGGGCTAGTATCCAAAATCTATAAAGAGCTCACCAAACTCCACACCTGAAAAACAAATAACCCAGTGAAGAAATGGGCAGAAAACATGAATAGACACTTCTCTAAAGAAGACATCCAGATGGCCAACAGGCACATGAAAAGATGTTCAGCGTCGCTCCTTACCAGGGAAATACAAATCAAAACCACACTCAGATATCACCTCACGCCAGTCAGAGTGGCCAAAATGAACAAATCAGGAGACTATAGACGCTGGAGAGGATGTGGAGAAACGGGAACCCTCTTGCACTGTTGGTGGGAATGCAAATTGGTGCAGCCACTCTGGAAAGCAGTGTGGAGTTTCCTCAGAAAATTGAAAATAGACCTACCCTATGACCCAGCAATAGCACTGCTAGGAATTTATCCAAGGGATACAGGAGTACTGATGCATAGGGGCACTTGTACCCCAATGTTTATAGCAGCCCTCTCAACCATAGCCAAATTATGGAAAGAGCCTAAATGTCCATCAACTGATGAATGGATGAAGAAATCGTGGTTTATATACACAATGGAGTACTACGTGGCAATGAGAAAAAATGAAATACGGCCCTTTGTAGCAACATGGATGGAACTGGAGAGTGTTATGCTAAGTGAAATAAGCCATACAGAGAAAGACAGATACCATATGGTTTCACTCTTATGTGGATCCTGAGAAACTTAACAGAAACCCATCGGGGAGGGGAAGGAAAAAAAAAAAAAAAAGAGGTTAGAGTGGGAGAGAGCCAAAGCATAAGAGACTGTTAAAAACTGAGAACAAACTGAGGGTTGATGGGGGGTGGGAGGGAGGGGAGGGTGGGTGATGGGTATTGAGGAGGGCACCTTTTGGGATGAGCACTGGGTGTTGTATGGAAACCAATTTGACAATAAATTTCATATATTAAAAAAAAAGAATTAATAAAACTGGTGTGCTTATAACTGAAAATACTTGAGTATTTACCGTTAGATGCTCTTCTAGGTGCTTTATTTACATGTATTTTCTCAACTAAGTCTTATATCAATTTTACAAAGTACATAAAATTATTTTAGTCTTAAAGATGAGGTAACTTAGACACAGAGAGGGTAATTAAAATGTTCAGGCAGTCTGTTTTCAGGATCTATACTCTTGGCATACATCTCAGCATACGTCTTAAAATATTTTTAAGACATGAATAAATAGCATGGGTAAAAAAGTTAAAATAGTGTCTGACACAAAGTAATTACATGTTGATTTATATTAATATTTTTATTATTAAATTTAAAGGCCTTGGTAAAGCATATAAGATCTTTTATGATCTGGCCCTTTAATTACTTCTCCACCTCCTCTTTATCTGCATTGGTCCTGCTCTGCTGTATTGTAATTTCTCCATGATAACTTGTGGTTTTTGTTTTAGTACTCTATAACACCACTATGATCACTCTTGTCATCTTGAAAATGTGATATGTCCTATAGATCCTTTAACATGCAATTCACGTGCTCCTCTTTAGGAAAGGCAAGGCTCAAAATTGAATTTAGTATTCCTTCTTGATGTTTTTGTTTATAATTCTATCAAAGGAACCTCAAAGCCAAACTTCCTGGAATAATTTATTCTGTCTTCAGATTTCCCCATCTATTTACTTCATAGCTTGACACATTCTGATTCCATACTACCAGTGCTCTTTAGAAGCCTTCCTCATGATCACACATAATGCTCTATTTGTTAAAGCTAATGGAAACCCTTCTTAATAATAAAATTAAAGGTGGATGATAGATTAAATAGATACATAATAGATAGAAAGATAGATAGATAGATAGAGACAGAGAGATGAAAGATATATTTGCTCTTTCTGATAGTTTTCTCCTCCCTTACTTTCCCTAACATGACTCCTCAGGTTTTCCATATTACTCCGTATTAGTTTATTTTTAGCTCCTTTACAATCTGCACTCTCTCCACATGGAAATGTTGATAATCCCCAGAATTGTGTCTTCAGCCCTTCTCTATACATGTTCTACATATCCTCCATCATTGTGTCTTATTTTTTTTAACCATTTAATTTTAACATTATAGCATATCAGGGAGGTAAAATTGTCTCCTAACAATTTTGAAACTCAGGATTGAAGCCTTAAAATTAGATTAGATATTTAGATTAAAAAACTATGTATCAGAATTGACAGTTGAAATAATAGAAATAGATGGGAAGAAATTAAAGAGATGGACTTTTTTTAAAGTACAGAACAAGAGATAGACATAGCTACACAAAACAGTAAACATAGCCCGAATATGTCCAGACATGTCCCCATTTGAGAGATCTGAAGCAGAAGAAATGACAAGGATAAAGACATAGAAGAAATAGCTAGAAAATCAGGAGAAAACACTATCATCATGATATCACAAGTTTCAGAAGGAAATAGTCTCTAAAATTAAGTGTTGGATGACTTTATTTAATTCTAGAAGTCTTTAGAGTTATCTTTAAAACTTTTCATTTAATAGTGACCAGATTGTGGGTAGAAGATCCTTGGAAAGATAAGATAAAATATAATAGAAGGATGGGGTGCCTGGGTGCCTCATTAGTTTAAGCCTCCCAGTCTTGATTTTGGCTCAGGTCATGATCTCACGGTGGTGAGAATGAGCCCTGTGTTGGGCTCTGTGCTGTGCAGGGGGCCTGCTTGAGATTCTGTCTCTTTTCCTCTGCCCTTCTCCCCAATTCATGCTCTCTCTATCGAAATAAAAGAAACAAAAAAGAAAGAAAGAAAGAAGGGATTCTCATATTCCTAAGCATTGTTTATAGATTATGTAAATAATATATCTTACAAGAGTTTTATGCAGTGTCTATATGTAAAGAACCTTATTTAGTCTGGAAAGAGGGCAAAAATACAATAGAGAGTAATTTTATGATGTAAAATTTCTTCAATAATACATATACCTAAAAGTAAGATAAATATATCTAAGGGCTTGACATTCAGATATGTAACTTACGACTCAAGATGAGATGTTAACTTGTGATTTTAATCCTTTTGCAGTATCCTCCTTTTAAATCCCTTCGTATGCTATCTACATTTTGTATAAAATTTGCTTCTGTATAATAGATGCACTAAATGAGAGTGGGGAGATTACATGAAGATTGTCTCTCTCAATCCCATCCTTTATTTTATTTGTAAATTTAGTTTTTACATATGGCTCTGAATAATTACACTTCATCAACTTTGTAATACAGCTTCAAATGGTCCTCAGATCCATTTTTTTGGAGATTAATAAAAACCAGAAGAAAAAAGAAAACCAATACAGTGCACTCATTCAAATCAACGCTGTAGCCAATTTAGAACTAAGGTTTGCTGTGGTTCAAGGCTGCTTTATGATGTTCAGATGCAGATGTCTTCAGCATGAGTTCTGGGCTTGCCATGACTTTCACCAAAAAACAAACAAACAAACAAACAAACCCTAATGATTTGAAAAAATGAGAATGGTTATATTTTAGAAAGATTTCTGATGCCTTTCCTAGTTGGTGAAGCAGAACCATTTAAAAATACAGTCCCAGAAAGACTTTTAGGAGAGCTGTCAGATTTTAACATTATAGAGTTACATAATCATTTCATTCTCTACTGCATGCCAAAAAAGAATGGTTGAGAATTAATGAGTGAATCCAATTGCGTAGTTCCTCTGCCAAGTCTAGTCGGTACCATCCCTGTTCATTCATCAGAAAAAGACTTCTATACATTTTATCTATAGTATGATCATTTGAACATTTTTTTGTATTGTAGAGTTATAAAAGAAGCACTTCTTCCAGTTTATCTTTTAGTTGTCTTAAATTCGTAAAAATCTATGCAATCACTGTTTCCCAGGCATGCCACATACACACCTGCTTCCCTTATCTGTCACATTGTTTTATTCCTTGGAATGCTCTTACACTTTTTCTCTGAATGTTTTATTTCAATGGCACCCAATCTCCGTGGCCAGGCGTAAGCAAGCACTTACCACTCTTTCCAAATTTTCTATCACTGTCATCACCACCGAGCACTTGTACAACAAACATTATACAGATTAGTGTGATGCCAAGTGTTTGTGAGGAGGTGCTAAAATATAATACACACATGCACATTTCAGATTTAAGACTTAGATACAAAACATGTAAACAGGGTAAAAAAAGGACAATTATCATTCAAACATAGCACAATTTGGTCTAAATTACGTAGCATAATAGCAAAGACTAGCTTACATAAGTAATCAATTTAAATTTGTACATAACTCTTGCTTTGTTAATTAAATTGTCTTCTCCATAGAGGGGAACAGTGTTATCTACTTTCTTTTTTGTTTTTATTTTTTTTTAATGTTTGTTTATTTTTGAGAGAGACAGAGTACGAATGGGGGAGGGGCAGAGAGAGAGGGAGACACCGAATCTGAAGCAGGCTTCAGGCTCCAAGCTGTCAGCACAGAGCCCGATGTGAGCCTCGAATTCACGAATGGAACAGTGAGATCATGACATGAGCCAAAATCAAACGCCTAATTGACTGAGCCACCCAGGAGCCCCTGTGTTATCTACTTTCTATCCCTAATTTCTAGGCAACATTTTCTACAGATTCAAAGTTTATTATCTACCTACTATGGGCAAAGCATTATTCTAGGCAATTTCAGAGACACTGTTTTATCTTTTTATCTTTATATGATCACTCAAGGAATTGTTTATTGTAATAAGAATCAGCAAAATCACATCTTTTTACACTGCTTTTCAGATTCCAATGCAGATTCTGTGTTTGATGTCACAATTTAATATGCTATTTCTTTTGGATTAATAATATTTATAAGTACATAACATTAAATGTATTCTCAGTATGATAAAAGCTCAAGATTATTATTACACTAAATTGTTTTGTTTTCAAATAAACAGTATTCTCTTTACCTACCCAGGTATATAGTGACTGAAGTGAGACTAATGCTTAGTTCAGAATAGTAATTAAACTCTGAGGAAAAGGCAAATTCACAGAATGTATGTAAAAGACTTCTGAGAAGGGAAATTTGTGGAAACATATCACATGACAATAGATCAAAAATAAACTCCAAACATTTCTTTCCTATCGACTGTATGTCCTATCCACTATAATTTGCTTTCAACTAGAATAAAAATGTAGATATAATCAGCTTTTAAAATATAACAAGGAATTTTAAAGTATATTGCTGAAAGACTTTCATGCTAGGCCAGCATTTTGTGATTAACTGTGTATTGTTAGTTATTGCAAACTCATATATAAATCAGACTAAAACACTGTGCTGTTAATATTTTCATACATAACTGACCAATACTATCATTTTCTTCAGCCTTGGCACAGATCAATAAACTAATTTTCTACACAACATGGAGTTTTTATGTCTTTTGAAAAATGTATTGTAGTCCTTATCTACTATGGTACTCCAATGCATTTTAAACAATATACATGTAATAACATCCTTTAAAAAGGAATTCTTGTCAAAAAATCTTCAGAGAAAAGTGCACTTGATTTTTGAGCCTGTATGACATACAATGAATTCTGAATAACACTAAAGAAAATAAAATAGAGTTGGGTTTAGATTTTAAAATTGATAATTAACCCATCTAAAATCTCTAATTATATTAAATTCCTCAATTCCTCTGGGATGATATTGTTTTGTTTCAAACTTTGATCATTTAATTTTAGATTATTAAGCTTTCATAAGTTCCTTCAAAACTAGAGAGTATAACCGGTTAAAGTTTTTATAATATAGTAATACCTAAGTATTAAGTTACTTAGTAATAGTAATGTGATGAATGTGATTAACACTGTGATTCTCAAGTTATATCGATAAACTGTGGTATATAGTTAGCTCTAGGAGCGCCTGGGTGGCTCAGTCGGTTAAGTGTCCGACTTCGGCTCAGTTCATGATCTCGTGGTCCGTGACTTCAAGTCCTGTGTCAAGCTCTGTGCTGACAGCTCGGAGCCTGGAGCCTGCTTTGGATTCTGTGTCCCCCTCTCTCTGACCCTCCCCTGTTCATGCTCTCTGTCTCAAAAATAAATAAACGTTAACAAAAATTTAGCTCCAAATGATAAGAGAATCCTTGAAGCACGTTTGGTTTAATTTTCAACTTTACAGAAATAAAATAGTTCTACTCAGAAATAGTTCTACTCTCCAGAGATTACATGCCCTAAAAGGTCTTCTTGTCAGAGAATTAATTTTATGTGTCCTCAATTGTAATGAGAAGATATTTTATAATTAAAACTGTTCCTTGATTTGTCTCTGTCTTTATTATCCCTTTCTTGTTTCTTTTGTTTCTTAGATTCCACATATGATGGAAATCTTTTGGTATTTGTTGTCTTTCTCTGACTGAGAGATGTTAAATAACCATGGTCAGAGAGGATATCCTGTCTTCTTCCTGACCATGGAGGAAAAGCTCTCAGTATTTCCCCATTGAGGATGATATTAGTTATGGGTTTTTTTGTAAAATACCTTTATGATATTGTGGCATGTTCCCTCTATCCCTACTTTGTTGAGGATTTTTAAAAAAATGGATGCTGTACTTTGTCAAATGCTTTTCTTGCATCTGTTGAGAGGATCATATGGGTTCTTCCCTTTTCTTTTATTAACATAGTATACCACGTTGATTGACATGTGAATATTGAACCACTCTTGCAACTCAGGAGTAAATCCCATTTGATCGTGGTGAAAGATTTTTTTAATGTACTGTTGGATTGGATTTGCTAATATTTTGTTGAGAATTTTTGAATCCATGTTTATCCGGAATATTGGCCTGTAGTTCTCTTTTTTAGTTGAGTCTTTGTCTGGTTTTGGGATCAGGGTAATGCTGGCCCTATAGAATGAGTTTGGAAAATTTCCTTACATTTCTATTTTTTTGGAACAGTTTGAGAAGAATAGGCATTAACTCTTCTTTAAATGCTTTTTAGAATTCCCCTACCCTAACCCTAAACCTAACCATCTGGAAAAGTCTCTAAGCTGCAGGATACCAGGCACATACCCTCCCTCTAACCCTAACACTAACCCCACATTACCCTAACCCTAATCCAACCCCTAACCCCTCATGCCTAATTCCTATTCCTAACCCTAAACCTAACTCTCTGGAGAGGCCTCTGAATTGCAGGATACCAGGCATATACTCTCACTGTAACCCTAACCATAACCCTAAACCTAAATCTAGATCTGGGGGGGGGGGGAGAGAAGAAGATGGGGTACATATATGCAATTGGAATATTACTCAGCCATAACAAAAGAATGAACTGTGCCATTTGCAAAGACATGGATGGAGGTAGAGTGTATCATGCTAAGTGAAATAAGTCAGTCAAAGACAAATACCGTATGATTTTACTCATATGTGGAATTTAAGAAACAAAACAACCTAGCAAAAGTAACAAAGAAAAAGACACAGAAAGGGAAATCAAGAAACAAATTCTTAACTATAAAGAACAAATTGATGGTTACCAGAGGGGAGGTGGATGGTGGGGGCAGGGACTAAATTGGCGATGAAGATTAAGGATTGTACTTATGAAGAATACCGGGTGTTGTTTGGAAGTGCTGAATCAGTATATTCTACACCTGAATCTGATATTACATTGTATGTTCACTAACTAGAATTTATGAAAAGATACTCAAGAACATCATCATAAGGAAAAAACAAATGAAAACTACAATGAGATATCACCTCACACATCTCAGAATGGCTAAAATTAACAACACAGGAAACAACAGATGTTAGCAAGGATAGGAGAAAGAGTAATGCTCTTATGCTGTTGGTGGGAATGCAAACTGGTACAGCCACTCTAGAAAACAGTTTGGAGGTTCCTCAAAAAATTGAAAACAGAACTACCTTAAGACCCAGAAATTGCACTACTAGGTATTGACCCAAAGGATACAAATTACTGATTTTAAGGGACACATGCACCCCAATGTTTACAGCAGCATTATCAATAGTCAAATTATAGAAAGAGCTCAAAATGTCGCTCAATTGATGAATGGATAAAGAAGTTGTGTGTGTGTGTGTGTGTGTGTGTGTGTGTGTGTTTACAATGGACTATTACTGAACCATATAATGGAATGAAAAACTTTCCATTTGCAATAACATGGATGGAACTAGAGTGTATTATGCCAGGCAAAATAAATCAGTCAGGGAAAGACACATAACATACGATTTCATTCAAATGGGGAATTTAAGAACAAAACAGATAAATATAGGGAAAAAAGAGAGAGAGAGAGAGAATCAAGTCATAAAACACACTCAACTATAGAGAACAAACTAAGGGGTGCAGGAGAGGAGGTGGGCAGGGGGGATGGGTTAAATGGGTGATGGGTATTAAAAAGAACACTTGTGATGAGCACGGGCTATTGTATGTAAGTGGTAAACTGCTACATCCTACACCTGAAATAAACATTACATTGTATGTTAACTAAATGGAATTTAAATAAAAACTTAGAAGAAAGAAAAAGAGAATTAGTAATATTTCTAAAAGTCATTGTGAAGATAGAGATTAAACACAGAACAGCCAATTGAATATTGATTTAAATAATGTTTACAGCCCCAATCTCCTCATAGCCTCAGCTTAGTGGATGGCTGTCTTGTTTTCTTACCCAAGCAGAAGTCTCAGTCAATAATCTCTGGTGAGATCTCTCAAAAGCAGGATAATAGGCACAAACACTAACTGTAACACTAATAACAACCTTAACCCTAAATACAACCTTAACACTTAACACTAACTCTAACCCTAAACATAACCCTCAACCTATTCCAAACTGTAACC
This sequence comes from Lynx canadensis, assembly GCF_007474595.2. Classification (NCBI taxonomy): domain Eukaryota; kingdom Metazoa; phylum Chordata; class Mammalia; order Carnivora; family Felidae; genus Lynx; species Lynx canadensis. The sequence goes on from NC_044320.2 coordinate 24,393,892, forward strand.
CCTAACCCTAACCCTAACCCTCTGGAGAGGCCTCTGAACTGCAGGATATCAGGCAAATAATCTCACCCTAACCCTAACTCTAACCTAGATCTGAGAAAGTGGGTTCAGAACACACGATAAGAAAAGCTGAGAGCAGTCTAGTTATTCCGGTGAAGTATTCCAAAAATGGGTTTGAAGGTAGAGATAAATACAGAATGAAAAAATGAATATCAATTTAAAAAGTATTTAGAGCCACAAATCCCCTCCTTGCCTTAGCTGGGTAAATGGCTGCCATTTCTTTTCTCATCTCAGCAGAAGACTTGGGTTTTATTCTCTGGAGAAGTCTCTGAACTGCAGAATGCCAGACACATAACCTAACCCAAACCCTAACCTGGCCCTGTCCCCAAACTTAACACTAAGTGCTAATCACTATCCCATAACCCTAACCCTAACCCTAAACCTAACACTCTAGAGAGGTCTCTGAACAGCAGAACATCAGGCATAAACACTCACCCTGTTTTAAACCCCAACTTTAACCCTAATCCTGGCCCTAATTCTATCCAATGGAATATTACTCAGCCACAATGACATAGATGGACCTAGAGAGTATTATGCAAAGCAAAATAAGTCCGTCAAAGACAAACATAAACTACTTCCAGGGTCTACTACTGTTTGTTTTACTCAGACATAGTGAAAACTAGTTTAATAATAGTTAAAAATAGTTAATAGTTTAATAATAAGTTAATCAATTTTATGCTCTTAAATCAAGAGTAAGAAAACTAGTATCCACCAGGCAGAGTCAAACTTGAAAAATCAAAGCTGTAAAAATATAGAAAACTAATATCTATAAAAGGAATATTCTAATTAAGTTCCTTTAAAAATTATTAATTTTATTATCTTGGACTTTCATATAATCTGTGCAATATTTTCTAGGTCTCTTCCTATCCAATTAAAAATATTTTAATAGGAGCTTTTTTCATTTGCTTGGTAGGAGTATCTATCAAAATACCAGTTACCTGTCTTCCAGTAAATGTGCATTAACCATCTTCTATATTCCCATTAGAATAAGCAAGTAAATAAAAACAAAAGGATATACCTAAGCATTTAAAACTAAGCAAAATAAGTCCATCAGAGAAACAGATAACGTATGATTTCATTCATATGTGGAATTTAGGTAATAAAACAAATGAAGGGGAGAGGGGAAGAGAGGCAAACCAAGAAACAGACTCTTAACTAAAGAGAACAAACTGATGGTTACCAGAGAAGAGGTGGGTGGGGGATGGGTTAAATAGCTGATGGGGATTAAGGAGTACACTAGCTCTTATAAACATCAAATGTTGTATGGAAGTGTTGAATCACTTAATCTTAGAGCTGAAACTAATATTACTCTGTTTTTTTAGCTAACTGGAATCTAAAGAAAAGCTGGAAGAAAAAAATAAGCATAAAATAAAAATAAAAATAATGGAGAATGTTATACCTATGCCAGAAAACTTGAACAATTTAATTTTTGTTAACTATAAGGAGAACCAAATGGAAGAATATATTAAAGATCAAGTTGTGACAATCTTTTTGGGGACAACAACATTCTGTTTCATTTCCGGAAGTGAAATGATCCAGGAGTAGATCTGAAAGATGCCTACACATTCCCCTGACTTATAAGGTAACAGACTAGAGACTAAGAAAAACTGGGAGACTGATGGAGAGCAATCCAAATTTTATTGCTCAAGGTTAAATATTAAAACCGACTATGTAAGATGATAAATTCCAGTGGCTGTATCAAACTGAAAGTAGCAGTGAGGTGAGATATTTTCACGATGTGGAAAGTTTGCCCCTGTTGTAAAAGAAATCCACATCCAATGTATAGACTGGACATAACCTGATTCACAAGTTTCAAAGAAAAAATAATACACAGAAATTAACTTCTATAAGTAAAATTGCTCATAGTTCTAGATTTCTCCCCATTCCCCATAGGGATACTTGGCAGTGATATTCATTATATGAAATACATATCCAAGTTTAAATTTGAAAGAAGGCTTTGAATAGGTAACCTGGAACTAAACGGGCAAATAAAGAAGCATCTTTGCCCCATTTATAGACACACTACAGGCCTGAAATTATATTCATGAATGGGTAAATAAGGAAAAATAGGGTATTTCTTCAAATGGTTATATAAGATGATAACAAGAATTCAGTTAAAAACAGATTAAGCAATTTAGTAAAATCTATTTTATGGTCTCAACAAAATTTAAGAAGACACAAACTTGAAAAATAATCAGAAGGTAAAATAAAAATTTAAAAATGAAAGGAAAACCGCTTGGAGAATTAGTAGATAGAGAAATGATGGAAGTAGACAAGTATTCAGGAGAATATAATCTTTCACAGAAGCAACGTAAAGCAGAAGTAATGGTGCAGAAAATAGAATTGGTGATACGGGTTGTGAAGTTCATTTTATACCTTTTTATTTGGTGTTGGCTGTCATTTGGTGTTGGCTGTCATTTGGTGTTGGCTTTGCCCTTGACCTTTGCAAGGTCAAAGAGAAGGATGTTCATTTCAACATTATTTCTGGAAGCCCTCAATTAATAAATCATCAATGACCATGTGATTTTTTCAATTGCTATTCTATCTAATTAGCAATGTCAGTAATGTTAGTAAAAAGAACAAGACAGCTATTTATATTGTATGTACGTATTCACATATGTATTCACTTTCAATTCCAAGAAGGGATTCTAGATATAACTGAAAGGGCGGGCCTACGCCTGCCGACTCCATCTTGTTCTGTGTCCTTCACCTTGACCACGCCTCCTCCCCTTGAGTAACCTCCCGCTCACCTGCCTAACAGGACTCGGACCCTTCCCCAGCCAATCGGCTGAGGCCACAGCCATTACCTCACCAACTGCCCCTAGGCCCCAATAAAACCTTTGTCCTTTTGAAACTTGCTCTCTCTCTCAGGTATCTCACCACTGCGTCGGTGCAGGTAGGGGACTGAGCTCGAGCTAGCTTGAATAAAGGCTCTTTTGCTTTTACATTGGACTCAGCTCCCTGGCGGTCTTTGGGGATCATGAATCCTGGGCATAACATTTGGGGGCTCGTCTGGGATCCCCAAGACCCCTGAGGGACCCCCGACCCGGAGAGCCTGACTGGCCACGGTTAGTGTCTGTTCGTTCTGTCTTTTCTGTGTGAGCTCATTTCTGAAATTCTGGTAGTGCCCGACGCGGTCTAAGTGGATGCACTGGGGGACCACGGGCCAGGAGTTTCGGGAGACGGTCCGATCCTCCCTTTTGGAGGGACGTGGAATCCCCTCAAAGGTCTGAGACGAGGCGGGTCGCTCCGGCTGGTCGGCGTGAGGCCGTCGTCTAGCTTTCAGTTTTGGAGGGATGTGGAATCCCCTAATCGGTTTTGGAAGGACGTGGAATCCCCTCAAAGGTCTAAGCTAGCTCTCAGTTTTGCTTCCATGGAGTTGGAAGACTTTCTAGGGGCCCTCTGTTTGTCTGTTTTTGTGTTTCTCTGTTTTGTTCTGTGGACTTACTGGACTTACGGGACAGACGTTATGGGACAGACTCAGACTACTCTTCTAAGTATTATGATTGATCACTTTAAGGATGTGAGGGGAAGAGCTAACAACCTCAGTGTGGAAGTCCAAAAGGGTCGGTGGCAGGTTTTTTGTTCTAGCGAGTGGCCAACTTTCAATGTCGGATGGCCACCAGAGGGGACCTTCGACCTCCCTACCATCCACCGAGTCAGGAGTATCATCTCTCGGCCTAAGATGGGCCATCTTGATCAGCTCCCTTACATTATCACTTGGCAGGACCTTGTAGAAGACCCACCCTCTTGGCTTAAGCCCTTCCTAGCCCCACTCCCTCCAGAGCCAAAATCCATTCTTGCTTTGCAGGGGACAAAGAAGAAGAAAAGTCTTACCCAGCCTTCAGCACCTCTCTACCCTGTCTTACAAGGGGGGACTGAAGAAGAATTAATTTTTCCTCCCCCATATAACCCCTCTAGGATGCCGGAAGAACACCATCCTCCCCCTCCAGGGGAGGCAGAAACGCTCCAGTGGGAAGCCCTCCCTTTACCAGACAAAGGGCTCAGAGGGAGCAATCCACCTCCGCTGCCTCCACTATTCTGCCCCTGCGAGCCACCGGACCCCCAGATGCGGAGGGGAATCAGCCTCATCACTATTGGCCTTTCACCACTAGTGACCTCTACAATTGGAAAGCTTAGAATCCTAAGTTTTCCGAGAAACTGGCAGGGCTTATTGATTTATTAGACTCTGTTCTTTTTACTCATCAGCCCACGTGGGACGATTGCCAGCAGCTTTTGCAGGTCCTGTTCACGACTGAAGAAAGAGAAAGAATCTTCAATGAGGCCCGAAAACTAGTTCCAGGCACAGACGGGAATCCCCCCACTAACCAGGCTCAGATAGATGCCTCTTTCCCCTTAACTCGGCCCCAGTGGGATTTCAACATGGCAGAAGGTAAGGAGAGGCTCCGGGTCTACCGCCAGACTCTAATGGGGGGGTCTCCGAATGGCTGCTAGAAAGCCAACCAATTTGGACAAGGTAGGAAATGTACAACAGGTAAAAGATGAATCTCCGGCTGCCTTTTTAGAACGGATCATGGAGGCATTCCCTACCTATACCCCCATGGATCCAGAGGCTCTGGAAAGCAAGGCAGCTGTTATCATGGCCTTTGTAAACCAATCGGCCACAGACATTAGGAGAAAATTACAGAAAATAGATAGACTAGGAGAAAAAAGTCTGCAGGACTTACTGGTGGTAGCCGAAAAGGTATATAATAACCGGGAGCCTCCTGAGGACAAGCAGGCTCACGCCATGGCGGCTACCAGCAGTAAGCAGACTCGAGACCTGGCGAGAATACTACTAGCTACCACTGCTGACTTCCCCGAGGAACAAGACCGCCATCTCCAGCAGCCGGCAGACGACGCAAGAAAAGGTAAAGGAACCACCAAGGGGGGGAAGCAGAGGCTGCAGAAAGATCAGTGCGCATACTGCAAGGAGATAGGGCATTGGCCCGAGATTGTCTGAAAAGGGCCAACGGGAAGGGAAGCAAGACTGATCGAGTAAAAGTCCTAGAGCTAGATGAACTAAGTGATTAGGGGAGTCGGGGTTCGGACCCTCTCCCCGAACCCAGGGTATATCTTAAAGTGGAGGGGACCCCTGTTGACTTCCTTGTCGACACCGGAGCACAACATTTAGTCCTCCGCACCCCACAAGGAAAACTAGCCAGCAAGAAGTCCTGGGTACAAGGGGCAACTGGTATGAGCCAGTATTCATGGACTACCCGAAGAACAGTAGATTTGGGAATGGGCTGGGTATCCCACTCCTTTATGGTAATACCAGAATGCCCCTACCCGCTGTTAGGACGGGACTTACTGACCAAGATTGGAGCTCAGATAACTTTCAGACAAGGGGGGCCTCAGGTCACCGATGGCAAGGGCCACCCCATCCAGGTCCTGACCATGAAACTGGAGGATGAATACCGCCTCCACCAGGAGGCGCTCCTGAGAGAGGATAATATAGACAGATGGCTACAAGAATTCCCCTCGGTTTGGGCAGAGACGGGAGGGATAGGACTAGCCACTCACAGGACCCCGGTCCTGGTAGAGCTCAAGCCAGGAGAGAGTCCAGTAAGGATCAAACAATACCCCATGTCTCAGGAGGCCCGGAAGGGGATCCAGCCACACATCCGGAGACTACGAAGCCTAGGGGTACTAATTCCGTGCCAGTCTCCCTGGAACACCCCCCTACTGCCAGTCAAAAAGCCTCACACAAATGACTACTGACCAGTACAAGACCTCCAGGAAGTAAATAAGAGGGTCAAGGACATACACCCAACTGTTCCCAACCCATATACTCTCTTGAGCTCCTTGGCGCCCTCCAGGGTCTGGTATACTGTACTAGAGTTAAAGGACGCCTTCTTCAGTCTGCCGCTGGCACCCCAGAGCCAACCCTTGTTCGCCTTGGAGTGGCATGATCCGGAGGAGGGCTACAGTGGGCAACTCACCTGGACATGGCTACCCCAGGGATTTAAAAATTCGCCCACCATCTTCGACAAGGCACTACACGAGGACCTGGGTGAGTACAGAAGGGGGCACCCTGGTCTCACCCTCCTACAGTACGTAGATGACATCTTGATTGCTGCCGACAAGGCCAAAGACTGTGAGCGAGGAACCCAGGACCTGCTGGCTACCCTGGGGGCCTTAGGGTACCGGGCATCCATGAAGAAGTCTCAGATATGCAGGGAGAGGGTAAGTTACCTGGGATATATCCTGGAGGGTGGACAGCGGCGGTTATCAGATGCCAGAAAAGAAACTGTCCTAAAGATCCCTACTCCCACCTCCAGAAGAGAAGTAAGGGAATTCCTAGGATCAGCCGGCTACTGCCGCCTCTGGGTTCTAGGTTTTTCTGAGATCGCCAGGCCCCTATATGAAGCTACCAAAGAGGGGAAAATATTTAAATGGGCTGAAAAAGAAGAAACTGCCTTTAATCAGTTAAAAAAGGCCCTCCTAGGTGCCCCAGCCCTGGGCCTACAAGACATTACGAAGCCCTTCCACCTCTTTGTAGACGAACATAAGGGAATAGCAAAAGGGGTTCTAACTCAAGCCTTAGGCCCCTGGAACCGCCCGGTGGCTTACCTGTCCAAGAAACTAGACCCGGTGGCTGCCGGCTGGCCGCCATGCCTGAGAACTATTGCGGTGGTGACAGCACTCCTAGTCAAGGACACAGACAAACTGAGCCTAGGACAGGAGATCTGGATCACGACCCCACACACCATTGAAGGGGTCCTAAAACAGCCTCCTGATAGATGGATGAGCAACACACGTATGATGCGTTTGCCACAGCTCATATTCATGGGACAATTTATCAGGAGAGGGGGTTACTGACAGCAGAAGGACAGACTATAAAAAATAAGCAGGAGATACTTAACCTGCTTACGGCCTTATGGCTTCCTGCCAAGCTAGCCATTATCCACTGCCAAGGGCACCAAAAAGCTGATAACCCAGTAGCTAGAGGTAATCAAAAGGCTGACCAGGCAGCCAAGTCAGTAGCCCTTACTTCAGTACCCACCATGACCATACAACTACCGGACCCAGGAGACCCAGTTTTACCAGACCAGCCCAAATACTCCCAGGAGGAGTTACAGTGGATCAAGAAACTCCCCATGGCCCAGGAGATAAAGGGATGGTGGTATACACCTAACAAGGAGCTCGTGCTGCCAGACCAGCTCGGAGTCTCAATATTAGAGCACATGCATCGGTCTACTCACATGGGGGCCCCAAAATTAAAAGACTTAGTCCGACATGCCAGAATCAAGATTCACCAACAGGACACCAAAATAGAGCAAGTTGTATCTGCCTGCAAGACCTGCCAACTCACCAACGCGAGAGCCACATCAAATAAAAAAGGAACCAGGCTCAGAGGCACCAGACCGGGAGCCCAATGGGAAGTCGACTTCACTGAAGTCAAACCAGGAAAATATGGTTATAAATATCTTTTAGTATTTACAGACACCTTCTCTGGCTGGGTGGAGGCATATCCAGCCAAGCATGAAATGGCTCAGACGGTGGCTAAGGAGCTACTAGAAGACATCTTACCCAGGTATGGTTTTCCTGCCATGATAGGATCAGACAATGGACCAGATTTTATCTCACAGGTAACGCAGGCAGTAGCCAAGGCAGTGGGGGCAAACTGGAAATTACATTGTGCTTATAGGCCCCAGAGCTCAGGACAGGTAGAAGGAATGAATAGAACCCTAAAAGAGACCCTTACCAAATTAACCGTGGAGACTGGCAGGGACTGGGGGACTCTCCTACCGTATGCCCTTTACCGGGTTAGGAACACTCCTTACACCTTGGGTTTTACTCCCTACGAGATCATGTTTGGCAGGCCACCCTCTATTATTCCCAACCTTCTTGCTAAGTTTAAAGATCAAGAACTTTTTCTTTCCTTGAGAGGGCTCCAGAGGGCGCACGAGGACATTTGGCCACACCTCCGTGCCATCTACAAGGCTGGCCCGACCCCGACACCTCATCAGTACAGGCCAGGAGACTGGGTCTACATCAAGAGGCACCACCGAGAGACCCTCGAGCTGTGCTGGAAGGGACCCTACATCGTGGTGCTGACAACCCCCACCGTTCTCAAAGTAGATGGCATCGCGACCTGGGTCCATCACATCCACGTTCGGCAAGTGGACCCCTCCTCAATCCGGAAGGACTTTGTCACGTGATGGGCCATCAGTGGGGACCAAAACAACCCGCTCAAGCTCAAGCTACAGCGCATTCGACCCACCTAATATTGGTAACTCTGTTAACTCTGCTTGTCATTGCTCATGCTGCCAGGAGTCCCCACACCCCCCAAAACATCACCTGGCAGATCATAGACACCAGCTCGGGGACAATACTTAATCAGACCTCCCAGAGCCACCCCAGGGACACTTGGCTCCCAGAACTTTGCGTAAACCTCCAAACTCTGTTCCTCTTGTCACCATAAATGCAGCCAGTCCCATGATTGGGTCCGTAAGCTACATGACAAGGGGGGAATGAAAGGGTGGGCCTCTGCTGGCCGACTCCATCTTGTTCTGTGTCCTTCACCTTGACCGTGTCTCCTCCCCTTGAGTAACCTCCCGCTCACCTGCCTAACAGGACTCGGACCCTTCCCCAGCCAATCGGCTGAGGCCACAGCCATTACCTCACCAACTGCCCCTAGGCCCCAATAAAACCTTTGTCCTTTTGAAACTTGCTCTCTCTCTCAGGTATCTCACCACTGCGTCGGTGCAGGTAGGGGATTGAGCTCGAGCTAGCTCGAATAAAGGCTCTTTTGCTTTTGCATCGGACTCGGCTCCCTGGTGGTCTTTGGGGATCACGAATTCTGGGCATAACAATAACTTGGGATAAAAATTACCTTATTGGTTATTACATAGAAATTCTGTCGATCAGTTGATATATGTCTATTACTGCAAGAAAAAATATATAATCATTATTGACTTTGTGAAAGTAGTTTTCTTTGTGTCTGAGTGTCTGGTCATGCTTAAGATCTTTTAAATAATCGCTTTGAAAGAGAATGGATTTATACTCAAGGCAAATATAAGGGAAAGTGCATGTAACAACTTTTGTTAATCTGTCATTGCCATAAATGTTTATAAAAATACAGCGTGGATAGAGCTAGAGACTATTATGCTAAGCAAAATAAGTCAAAGACAGACAAACACCATATGATTTCACTCACAGTACTTTAAGAAACAAAACAAAAGAACATAGCAGGGGGAAAAGAGAGAGGCAAACCAAGAAACAGACTCTTTAGAGAATAAACTGAGGATTGCTAAAGGGGAGGTGGGTATGGGGATAGGTTAAATGGGTGATGGGTGTTCAGGAGGGCATTGATTGTGATGTGCTCTGGGTGTGGTATAAAAGTGATGAACCTGAAAGTAGTATGCACTGTATGTTAACTAACTATACTTTAAATAAAAACTTGAAATGAACTAACTAAATAACTAAATAAAAATAAAAATAAAATATGTTAAAATACATCAAAAACGAAATGCTGGTAAGGATGTGGAGCTATAGGAACTGTCATATATTGCTGATGGAAATGAAAAATGGTACAGCTGCATTGAAAGAGTTTGGTGGTATCTTAAAAAACTAAAAACATAACACTTAACATATGATCCAGCAATCATGCTCCTTGCCAGTGTTTAGTGGTGTCAGTGTTGCAGATTTTGGACATTTTAATAGATGTATGGTGATGTCACATTTTTTATAAATTTGCATTTCCCTGTATAATATTTTAACGATGGATAAATGTCATGATATCCTAAGGTAAACTATAGACATTAGGTGATTATGATGGTTCAATGTACGTTCATCATTGGTTAAAAAAAATAGGTTAAGGACAAAATTTTAAGAAAAGTAAAAAAGGAATAGCAGATTTTGAATTTTCATTACAATTATAAAGGACAAAATTGGCCTAGAACATTTAAAGATGGCATGAAAATCTTACTTAATGCAAAAGATGAAAGTTCCCAAGTAGTATGTTACACACAATTATGCCTGAGAAAAACATGTATTGAAGAACCAGTACTGTAGACCATCTTTTCATATGTGTGTTTGCCATCTGTACATCTTCTTTGGTGAGGTGTTTAAGATCTTTGGCTCACTTTTAAACCAGATTGTTTGTTTTCTAATTGTTGAATTTTAAGAATTTTTTATATATTTGGATAAAAATGCTTTATCAGATTTGTCTTTTGCAATTGTTTTCTCCCTGTCTGTGGCTTTTTCTCATTCTCTTGATAGTGTCTATCACAGAGCAGAAGTTTTTAATTTTAATGAATTCCAGCTTATCAATTATTCTTTTCACACACTAAGTCTTTGGACTTGTATCTGAAAAGACATTACCTTATCCAAGGTCATCCAGGTTTTCTGTTATCTCCTAGAAATTTTACAGTATTGGATTTTATTTTTAGGTCTTTGATCCAATTAGAATTAATTTTTATAAAGGGTATAAAGTTTGCATCTAGATTCATTTTTCTGCATGTGGATGTCCAATTGTTGTAGCACTAATTGTTTAAAATACTATCTTTGCTCTATTTTATTGCCTTTGATCTTCTGTAAAAAGATGAGATGACTATATCTATGAGGTTTATTTCTCAGCTCTCTATTCTGTTCCACTGATCTATTTGTTTATTCTTTCACCAATAGTATCCTTTCTTGATTACTGTAGTTTTATAATAACCCTTGAAGTTGGGTAGCATCAGTCTTCCAACTTTGTTCTTCAATACTGTGTCAGCTTTTCTGGGGCTTTTGCCTCTCTGCATAAACTTTAGAATCAATTTGTTGATATCCATAAAATTACTTACTGGGAGTTTTACTGATTGTATTAAATTTATAGATCGAGTTGGAAGGATCTGACATTTGGGTAATTTCGAGTCCTCCTCTCAATTAATTTGGAATCACTCTCCATTTATTTAGTTCTTCTTGGATTTTGTTCATCACAGTTCTGTAGTTTTCTTCATACAGATGTTGCATACATTTTGTTATATCTAAGTATTTCATTTTTTTTTTTTTTTTGAGTACTAACGTGAATGGTAATGCGATCCATTACATTAACTGATATTCAAATGTTGAGCCAGCCTTTCATGCCTGGGATAAATCCCACTTGGTAATGGTGTATAATCCTTTCATACATTTTTACTTAATTTGTGAATATGTTGTTGATGATTTTGTATGTGTTTTCAGGAGGAATATTGTTTATAGTTTTCCTAGAATGTCTTTGTCTGGCTTTAATATTAGGGTAATGTTGGCTTAATAGAATGAGTTAGGATTTGTTCCTTTTGCTTCTATCCTCTGAAAGAGATTTCAGAGAATTGTAATAATTTCTTCCTTAAAGGGGCGATTTACTTTTATTTTTTAAAAATATCTTAAAAATATTTTTCACAATTTCTTCATTTTAATCTTAAGGATCCAAGCATAAGCAACAAATGTCACCTGGTTATTGTAGTTCTGCAGCTTGACAGATTTGCATTTATCCAGATTTTCATTCTACCTCAGTGATGTACAATTTCCACTTGTAATACAAAAAACATCTAGAAATAGATCATCCAGTAATTATTTCTTGTTTTAAAGCTGTTCTCACTAAGAAGCATCATACTAGCCAAACAACCAGGTACCCTTCAGCTATTTCCTTATTTAAAGTAAGAATACTGAATTTTCCTTTGTATTTTCTAAGTATTTCATATTTTTTTAAAGATACTTGAAGTAAAAATAAGCTAAGTTTGCAAAATAAAAAAGGGATCAGTTCATTAAACAATGAACACTTTTCTATGTATTTGGCATTTCTTTTATAGTCTCAACCAGATTCAATTTAAGTTTAATTGAGAAAGTGATATTGGGTAGTCTACCTCCCTTGTTTAGTATCATTTAAAATCACATAGTGGGACAAGAATACATAGCATTTAGATTAATTATCTCAAACTTTATGAATAAAATTAAAAATATTATATGAACATGCCACCTATAATATTTCTATATATATATATTTTTAATTTTTATCATAGCACTTCTTTTTTACATAGTACTGTGTTGGGAAAATTATTGTGTACTGGTTGCATTTCCTAAGAATTATGTACTAGTAAGCACATGTAGATTTAAATTTTAGTTTTATTTGAGTTAAAAAAGAGCATGTTAGAATGTAATGAGAAACACATGGTTAAGAGAAGTTTGATAGCTTGATGAAATAATTCTCTTTCTTAGCGACCTTGAGGGTGTCCTAAATTACTCTTCTTGATGGTGCATGTCAACAGGAATAAGAGTAATAATTGTGCCTGATGGCCCATTTCTAGTGTAGCTTCAACAAAGATATCCCATAAGGTTTGAAGGTCTTTTTATTACTCTAAGTGAAATCAATAAACAAATTAATCCTTTTTCTTTGTATCTTTACTCAATTTCAGAAGCAGGTTGCACTTGCTGAATAAAGATTTCACTGTGCAAAGTGTGTACTAATAAAATAGACTTTGAAAAGTGTTGAACATAGTACCTAATATGTATAAGTTCCCCCCACATCCCCATCCAAAAGTAGAATATTTATAAAACCTGTCATAAGCCAGAATAGCACAAAGCAAAGAAGTGACTATGATTAATTTATATAGAAAAATTTTTGAGGATTTCCGTACCCCCAAAATAACCTTTCTTAGGCTTTTCTGGTACTTTAGGACAGATCTTGCTAACAGATGGACAACATAAATTGAGATAAAGCACAGGTGCTCACAGACACAGTTCAGAGCTTTGGTGGCTTGATACTGAGATGCTGAGTGGAGTTCTGGAGAAAGGAGGTCGACTGCACCACTCTTGCTACTTAGGGTGTGGTGCTACCTCTGGAGCAGCAAAACAAACACACAAACACTGAACATCATTTTCATTTTTGCCTTCTTTTGTAAAAGTGAAAATCCTCTTCAGATATCCTTTGGTTGGAGAAAACAGGTGCTAAGGTAGGTCTTTTTAAAAAGCGAAGTGGCATAAGGAGAACTTTCAGAAAGTGGGGGATACTTCATAAACACCTTTTCCTTCTCACTAATTTCTCGTTTTCCCCTCTAATAAACAGCAAAGAGACTATAGTGAATAATATTTATAGCATATCTCTGAGAGAGAAGTACATGGTTATCCACAGAATGAGTAATAAGAAGTGATTATGAATCAGTAATTTTATATTACAGAATGAGTACTATGAAATCTATGTGGACAGTCGCTACCGAATGTTACATTTTCATATACTCTCTGTGTAACCTCTTAGCAAACTTTGCTGAAATTGGAATAAAGGTTAGAAATAAAGAAGATAGATTTTCAATAATAGGCTCTGTTTTTCTTCTTTTTACCATCACTTACAGCTTTAAAAAAATTAAAAGTGATGCATCATTCAATTGTGAATGAATATATCATGGAGGATCCTGGCCAGAAACAGAAGTAACAGTCAGAAGTGGTTATTAAGGAAAATTTAATAACATATAATTCTGCAAATGTGTTGGCAGGGGTAATGAAACTGCTAACTTGAGATCATGGAGGACCACAAGGCTGGTCATAGAATTACCACCACTGTGCCAACATTTGCAAGAGGACAGGGGTTATTGAAAGACAAAAAGAGCTGGTTGGAAAAGGCAACCTGATAAGAGCCTCTGATGGGGAAGACAGCCACTCTACCGGAGCACAGCAGGAAAGAGTTCTGCAGAAAATAATCCAACTTTACTCTCCTCAACATTTATCTCCAGATGGTGCTTCCCACTGGCTGAACCAAATTGGAAGTTAGAGGACAAGAGTGCCCATTGATAAAGTTCTTACTAGTCGGGCTCCTATATTGAATAGCATGTTGAAGAGAAAAAAGATCTGTAGCTGCAAATAGAACCTATTCAGCACAACACTTTTTGAAAATAGATTTGACTTTTATTAGAAAATATTTCCATTCTCAGAAGAATTTATAGAAGAGCATTATGAATAGATCAGATGCTCGAATTAAACTTAAATGCTTAAATAGAGGGTTAAATTCATGACTGGATGTCCACCATACATGTATTTTGGGATAAATAAAACATACATACATACATACATACATAATATATAGAGAAAACAACTGGAAGTGTGTGAAAAGGAAAAGGAAATATACCTAAAGAATGGAAGAAAATATTTGTAAACCATACATCTGATAGAGGTTAATACCCAAAATATATAAATAACTCATATAACTCAATAACAAAAAAAAATAATCCAATTTAACAAATGGGCAGAGGAATTAAGTGGACATTTTTCTAAAGAAGACATCCAAAGGGCCTACAGGTATGTGAAAAAATGCTCAACTTCACTAGTCATGAAGGAAATACAAATCAAAACCCCAATGAGATATCGCCTTATGCCTGTTAGAATGGCTATCATCAAAATAAGAGAGCTTCACTCTTAAAAAAAAAAAAAAAAAAAAAAAAAAAGACAAGTGATGAAAACTGTTGGAGAGGAGGCCGAGAAAAGGGAACACTTGCACACCATTGGTGGGAATATAACTTGCTTCAGCCACTACGGAAAACAATATAGAGATTTCTCAAGAGATTAATACAGATGTACCATATGATCTAGAAATTCCACTTCTGGGTATATACCAAAGGAAATGAAAACAGGATAATAAAGAGATATATGCTTTCTATGCTTATTGCAGCATTATTCGCAATAGCCAAAATAGAGAAACAACGTAAGATGCTATCAGCTGATGAATCCACACATTTGCGTTCTGTGATTTCAGTGACTCACAGCCAGCCATGGTCTGGAAGTGGATGGTCCTCCTTTTGACACATAATCAGAAGGTGAATAGTAACTTAAATCTAAGTCACAATGCCTATATCATTCACCACAATTCATCTCATCATGTAGGCATTTTATCATCTCTCATCATCACAAGAAGAAGGGAGATTACAGTGGGGGAGAGGTAGGTGGGGGATGGGCTAGATGGGTGATGGATATTAAGGAGGACACTTGTGTTGAGTACTGGGTGTTGTGTGTAAGTGATGAACCATTGAATGCTACACCTGAAACTAATGTTACACTGTATGCTAACCAACTGGAATTTAAATAAAAACTTGAAACAAAAAAAAATCACATTGAATTTTCATACAGCTATAAGCTATCACTATACGGCAAGCACTGTTGGACGAATTTCACATATACAACATCATTTAATCGCTACTGTAACCATATTAAGGAGGTTCTCTTACTCTTCCTATTTTACAAGTAGAAAACCTGAGCTGTTAGTAGGCTAAATACTCGTCTAAAGTCATACAGATAGTAAATGGAAAAGTTGAGGTTTGAACCCTGGCAGTCTGGTTTCGGAATTAGTGCTTTATTGCTAAGTTGATACCACAGAAAAAAATATCATAAGAATGAAGATTGTTTTCTCATATTGAACGTTTTAATAAAAGCATGATTAAATAAATAAATAAACAAACAAATAAATAAGGCAAACTTGCAAAAATAGAATAATATGGTGTTTAAACAGGGGCTGAGGATGGGAGAATAGGAGAGATGTTGTTCAAGGGAACAAACTTACAACTAGCATACAAGTAAATTCTGGAGATTTACTGCGTGGTATAGTGAATATAGACCGTTATAACCAATCATTGAACATGCTTGGGAACTAGATTTTAATTTTTCTCACTTTAATAAGGAAATTATAATTCTGTGACAAGATAGAGGTGCCAGCTATTACTACCATGGCAATCAAATGGCAATATACAAATCAACATGTTTTACACCTTAAATTTACATAATGTTATATGTTAAATATATTTCAGTATGAAATAGAACAATTGGCAAATTAAATATCAAAATGATGATGAACCATTTCTAAAGTTATAATTATCATTTATATATGTATATTATCTATATTTCTAAAAGTTTTTTCATATGCTTCTTCATTATTGAAAGTTTTATGATTTGTGAGATTCTTAAAACTGTAATAATTTTTAATCTGTTATATTTTCATTTTTATTATAATACCTAGAAGACTCTACGGTTTATTTTTAAAAATCTTTTGACTTAGTATATGAATGAAATGTTAGGGTTTGTTTATGTGTATACCTAACAAACAATAATTATTCATTTGATATAATGTTTTAGTCATGGATTTTATTATTTCTACATGAATGTGCATCCCAACAAGATTGCTTTTTTCTCTCCCCCATTGCGATCAGCCTTCACCATGCGATAGCTTTGGCCAATAAAACATGAGCTGAAATGATGTTTGTTACTTCTAAGCAAAAGCTTAAGAGCACTCACATGTTTATGCAATTTTGCTTTTCGTCTTCTGTGGAAACCTTTGCCTCCTTCTCAGATTTGAGAAGACACATAGGACAGCAGATCTGCACCCAACATGTAGAGTCAATGAAAAATAAGCTTTGTGAATGTAATTCACCAAGTTTTGAGGTTTGTTACTGTAGCATAAGCTAGTGAAAGCTGAGTAATACAATTTATTCAACATTAGTAATTTTTGTACCGTGACTTACAACAAGTCATTCAGTTGGTGAAGGACAATGAGACTGGATGACTCTTGCATTTTTAGCAAATTCTCCAAACTTAATTATAAGGAAGAGTGATGTTGGTTTTTTGACAGTGTACCTGGATGATTAGAAGCTTGGTAATGGAGGGCACTTTATCAGATCTGTGGAATTGGATAGCAGTTTCCATGTGGCAATGTTTTCTGATTTACTAAAACTACCTCCCAAAATACTGCAATTTGTGGCAGTTTTGGAAGAGACAGGTGATGCAAGCTGAAATGTTTTTTTAGAATTGTTATCATAAAACTTTTTCCCCAAAATTTTCACGTTGTATCATGTGAATTCTTATTGTGTGATCTTTATAGCAAAGGTGGGATTAAATATGACCAAAAGGCCTTAGGTTAATAAATCACCATAAATAGTGTATTTGTTTTAAGGGAAAGATCTAGAAGTTTATGGAAACAATTAAGGACAAATAACTTATTAGGTAATGTTTAGCTTTTTATCAGATATAAGAGAAATTATAATGACATATAAACTAATATTAGTACATTAATTTTAAGAGTAGATGTGTGCCACTAATAACTCTACATATGTTTGATTCTATGACTCTCCTCCAAAGTTTAGCACATATATTGATAAAATTTATTTTACATTTTATGTAACAATTTAGTGCTTGTTTCTTTTTTTCCTCCTTTTGACAACCTTTCATGGAGTGATGTTTGCATCTTCTGAGTATATAACACAAATCATCTTTGTACGACTTTAATGCAAGACTAAATTGCAAATAAAAGAAAATTACATTTTTGTCATGTATTTCATTTCATTAAGATAATGAGCTATTAACAGCAACTTGATAGTTGAGATATGGAATAGATATGAAAAAGATTACATAAAGATCTTATATGTACAATTTATATGCACTGAAAAAATAGAAATATTGAAAATGTGGCCTAAAGCAGAATATAAATTCTGATATAGGCTAAAAGGAAAGAAACAAGATACTAAAGGATAGGATACAGAATATCTAAGCTAAGTACACCTTAATCAGCCATACATGATGAAAGAGTAGATTTAGGGGTAATCTAACATATGCATATATCAGCATATGTTACAATGAATAGATGAGATATTCTGCAGGCAGCCTAATAGGAAGAAAATGTAAGAGAACTTTTTTTGAGAGTGAAAAATAATATATTTTTACATGTATCCTATAAAATATTCAGTAAAAAATTGTGAATATTGTGGCATCATTAATGAAGCAGTTTATTTGACAATATGTAAGGGATTCTGTCATCTAAGCTAGAATCCTTGAATAAGATCATGAAGTATTGCCATATAAGGACAAAACTTAATTTTTTTAAGATTTTATTTTATTTATTTTTATTTCAGAGAGAGAGAGAGAGAGAGAGACAAGGGGAGAGGGGCAGAGGGAGAATCTCAAGCAGGCTCCACACTGAGCGTAGCACGGGGCTCAATCCCCCAACTCTAGGATTATGACCTGAGCCATTATGAAATCTCAGATGTTCCATCGACTGAGCCATACATGTGCCCTTAAATATTTCATTTTTAAGTAATTTCTATACCCACTATGGAGTTTGAACTTACAACCCCAAGATCAAGAGTTGCATGCTCTACGGACTGAGCCAGCCAGGCACCCCAGAATTTAATTTTTAATTGATACAAATAAAGAAAATAATTTCATAAACACATATGTATTACAATCATAATTTCTAATTATTTGAAGCCATACTTAATATTAATTTAATTAATACTAATTAAGTTAAATTAATATTAATTTAAATTAAATATTAAATTAGCTTAAATTAAATTAATAGAAAAGTCAAATAAAACGAACTTAAATGAAGCCTAGATCAGGAAGAAAAATGACAGTGATATCCAAAATTGCTGGTAAGCTTAAATGGGAAGTCAAAATAGTGTAGAAAGTAATGTGCCTAGGACCCATGGAAATTGAAAATTATATAGTTTGCCTTAGATATGGTAAAGCTATTTATGCACACAATAGTAATGTGCTCAAATCCAGTGTGAAAAATGCGTAAGTGTTTAGAGAAGCATATCTTAAATCAAGTATATAAAACAAACAAAACCCTCTGAAATCAAAACAGGTTATTACACAATGAATTGCATCACCAAACTGACAAAAGTGTGCATATTGTCATTCATATTTAGGCTGACACATGAAATTTACAGTTTACAATGCACTTTGCAGAGTAGTTAGAGTGGTTACATAGGTCTTCTAACAGGTGACATTGGAGCAGAGATGTGGATGATTTGATGAATTCATGTCTATATCTGGGGAAGGAGCATTCCAGAAAGATGAAATATTAAATGCAAAGATCCTGAGGCAGAAAATCTTACTATTTGCTTTTTCAAAAAGTGTCTGACTTAGGTCAAATATCCAGTCAGAGAGCAGTTTTATGCCAGTATTCTTTTCTGTGTAAGAGTCTCTATGTCAGTTTTATTGTTTAAGTGGTATCTAGTGTTAATATTGTTGTTTCATGTTAATCATTAATATATCATTCCTATCACTTCTCCTTTTCTGGTTTAAATGTCTTTCTTCGATCTTGTCCATATCTCTAACACTGCTAATATCTGCACCCTACCATAATCACTGGTGAAAACATTCGGTGATTTAAAAAATTAAAATTTCAAATATTTTGAATCATGTATTGCTTGTCAAAATCATTTTTCACTTTGAGAGCTTGCAAAATAAAAATGATTACTGATCTGTAGTATTATTTTCAGAAAAACCAATGAAAATGTTAGTTTGTTTTTACTATCCACCTCTATTCTTTTGCCAGGAGTGGATTTCAGAAGAGAGCTGGTGAACAATGTAATTGATTTAATTAACATAACAACAAATCTATACCTAATCAAACAGTTCATTCCTGTGCGGACAGCTACTCCTTAGTGAGTCATGTGGCAGGTATCTCCATACGAGTGGTTGGAAGAAGAGAGTTCCAGAACTAATAGGCCTTTCCCTTGACAATCACTTTAAACAGAAGCTGCATAGAATACCCTACAACCCAGTAATTGCACTACTAGGTATTTATCCAAGGGATATAGGTATGCTGTTTTGAAGGGACACATGTACCCCAATGTTTATAGCAGCACTATAAACAATAGCCAAAGTATGGAAAGAGCCCAAATGTCCAACAATGGATAAATGGATAAAGATGTGGTATGTGTGTGTATATATATGCGGTATGTGTGTGTATATATACATATATATATGTATACACACACACAATGGAGTATTACTCGGCAATTAAAAAGAATGAAATCTTACTGTTTGCAACTATGTGGCTGGAACTCGAGGGTATTATGCTAAGCGAAATTAGTCAGTCAGAGAAAGACAAATATCATATGACTTCACTCATATGAGGACTTTAAGACACAGAACAGATGAACACAAGGGAAGGGAAGAAAAAGTAATATGAAAACAGGCAGGGGAACAAAACATAAGAAACTCTTAAATATGGAGAACAAATAGAGGGTTCCTTGAGGGATTGTGGGAGGGGGGATGGGCTAAGTGGGTAAGGGGCATTAAGAAATCTACCCCTGAAATCATTGTTGCAATATATGCTAACTTGGATGTAAATTAAAAAACAAAACAAAACAAAAACAAAAACAGAAGCTGCTTTTGGTTATTAAAACAAAAACAAAAACAAAAAGAAACAAAAAAACCAAAAAGTTAACACCTTATTTTCTTCCCCTGGGTTTCTGAAATCTTTCACTCGTGCGTCTTTTTCCAGTTATCATATTCCTAAATGACCCTTTGTTCAGAGATTATTTTGGTTGCTTGCTTTTTCCACCAAGCCTTTTAATTTCTAGATCTAATGACATAGAAATACCTGAACATAAAAAAAGAAGAAAAAAAAATGTGTTATATCCCTTCCCTTTTCATAGAACTTAATTCTCGCAGACTTCAAGATAACCCTAAAGGATTAAAACCCTAAAACTCACCCTCAGCATTCTACTTTGCATTCTCCCTTCTCTTTATACAAAGCCAGCTCTCCTCAAAGTCCTTTCATTACCATACTTCTGATCTAAAAGAAACCATGAAGTTGGTTGGTTGTTTTCCTTCCACTGAGTATAAAATAAACTGTAGGCCAAAGACCAGTCATTACTTGATCATTTCATCATACCTTAGTATTTTACAAATATAAGATGCTATATATTTTTAGGAGTTTTGTATAAGAAATTCCTTGTGTTTACTCTTCTAAACATGCATGTTATCTACTAATTTATTCATGTAGCAAATAAATATTCAGTATCTGCAGCATATTCAATATTGGCCTAAATACTCTGGTTACCAATAATAAGATGCTATGCATGTCATTAATAAAGATGGGAGGAGTGTAGGGTGACATATCAGTGGAGAATTAAAATGCCAAGCAGGAAAAAAACAATGATACAGATAAGCAAATATTATTATGAGAGCTTAAAGTAAAAGCAGAAAAATTTCTGAGAATGTATCTCTAAACTGTATTTTAAAAAACTAATAGAACTACTCATATGTGGAATTTAAGAATCACAACAGATGAACATAGGGGAAGGGAAGGAAAAAATAAGGTAAAAACAGAGGGAGGCAAACCATAAGAGACTCTTAAAAAAGTTTTAATGTCTATTTACTTTTTGAGAAAAGAGAGAGAGAGAGAGACAGAGGTGTGAGTGGGAGAGGGGCAGAGAGAGGGAGACACAGAATCTGAAGCAGGCTCCAGGCTCTGAGCTGTCAGCACAGAGGCTGACACGGGGCTCAAACTCAGGAAACCACGAGATCCTGACCTGAGTCGAAGTCGGACGCTTAATCCACTGAGCCACCCAGGCACCCCCATAAGAGGCTCTTAAATACAGAGAACAAAATTGAGGATTCCTAGAGGGGAGGTGGGTGGGGGGATGGGCTAAATGGGTGATGGGAATTAAGGAGGGCACTTGTTGGGAACAGCACTGGGTGTTATATGTAAGGGATGAATCACCGGGTTCTATTCCTGAAACTAATACTATACTGTATGTTAACTAACTTGAATTTAAATGAATAAAAATTTTAAAAGAATAAAAAATAAAAAATAAATAGAACATAGAAAATGATGTTAGCAGAGAATCACTACAGGTAGGGACAGCATGATCATAGTAACTTAGTGTTTTCTGCTACTAGAATGGAAGATATGAGGCTAAGGCTGACATATATAAATAATTAAACAAACAAACAAACTAAGCAAGTTTTAGACTTCCAGGTTAAGAGAAGTGTGAGACAAGGAATACTGCATGTATATTTATGAAAAATCTTAGGATTCAATAAGCAAAGAATTAAAAGACACCCAAAAGTTGTGAAATGAGAGGTATGTGGACTTCTTTTTTTAAGGAGATCGCTTTGACAATTGTCTAGAAGATGAAATTCAAGTAATGCCAGACCCACATTAAGAGTTCAGTTCTGTCATTGAAACTGTGTACTTCAACTTCATCATTCCTAATATCAACACATTGGAAAAATTATTATCTTTCAACTCAATCGCCTAGTGTTTTTGTTCTGTCTTTAAAGGACTAAACTTTCAATCCCTCATTTGTAACAAACACAGCCACATTGGTTTACTAGAATTCTAGTAACTATAAACTAGTGATAGCTTAAAAGCATGGTTGTTGTAGGGACAGTTCTAGCTTCAGATTGCTAGTCTGCCACTTACTATAATGTTTTTGCACAAATGACTAATTTAACCAGTGCCCTGCTGGAAATTTTTTTAACTGGATCTGCAGAGCAGAGTCAGGTAGGGGTTGAATCATTCATAAATTCCCCATGTGTAAATACTTCCTCTATCACTGATTTGAGTTCACCAGTAGTATATAATTGGTTCTTGCCCTCCATAGGTAAATGGTACCATCGATTTAATAATTTTTAAGTCAGTTTCCTTATTTCTATAATTATGAAAACATATCCAAACTCATTTAGCTATTTTATTTTTTCTCCATTTTATGTCTCAAAGATAGAAGCTAAATGGCCAAATATTGGGGGGTATTCAACCTCCCATTGAAGAATTTGGACTGTCAAGTGTGTGCTAGCTTTATGACTATATCCTATGTAGGCACATACAGGCATACACCTTTTTCTTACTATACATTTTTGAATGATTTCCTGGCCTGTATTTAGAAGAATAAATCTTTAGCATTAGGAGACAGGATCCTAGAATTTCAGAGTAACCAGCTTAAATTTACAACAAACTATCTCACGTGAGGAATTAAGTAGGGCGAGGGCTAACAGACCAAAAATTAGTTTATTATCACAGAAGATCTGATACACTGTTTAAACATTACTTGTCATTGTTACATACTTTGTAAAGCAAATCACTTGTTTTTTTTTCAAGTTGTTAGTTGAGATTTCTAACTGCTAATTTGATACTTTCTCAAATAATGAAGGGCTCAACTGAGTTCATGAATCTATCATAAAACTATATTACTTCTACTTTTAGTCAAACTAGTTCATTTAATAGGGCGAATGCCATCATTAGTGTATCACACCTTAGTGTTTTACAAGCATAAAATACTTCATATTAATTTTAGGGTATTCCTTCAGAATATTTCTTGGGTTCATTTTTTCAATAGATTCACATTTATTCATGAATTTATTTATCCAGCAAATAAATATTCAGCACCTCTCATGTGTCCAGTACTGGCCTAATGATGGAGGTACAAATGTTGCAATACTATCATACAACGGATAGGAGTAAGATGGGTATGGGGAGGCAGCTAAATACATAATTAGAATTCATGGCAGTAATAATGTTTATGATATGAAAATATTATGTGGACACACGGTAAAAATTGATATTTTAGAATGATTCCCA